>NW_025423495.1:259286-466102 GCF_020740685.1 Jaculus jaculus
ATGTTTCAAGGAACAAACACAAAGTGAAGTATTTATTTTAAAGTTTCTCAGTAAGTTTTTCTATTATCTAAAATCATAGAATCTCAAAAAAGGATGATTATAAATAAGTTAGGGATGAGACTAACCTTTACTTTTTCCTTTTTATCCTTTTATTATTATGAGGTTTAAAGAAGAAATTATCAGGCAACAAGAGAAATAACATCTTCAAATGACATGCTTGCCCCTGTGTGTGCTTCCCTATCCTCAGAATATTTGTAGTATGCTTTCCCATGATGTAAATAAAAATATTTTTAACTTAATATTACAAGATGAAATTTCCCTGTCTCCTCACCGTACATCACATCACAATGGTTCTAGTGAGAGACCAAGATGAGTCAACTCACACTAGATTACATCACAGTGATATTTTTGAGGACCCAGGCTGTGTTTCCTCACACTGGGTAGTTTCACAGTGGTTCTTCAGAGGACCCAGGCTATGTCGCCACACAGTGGATGGCATCAAAGTTGTACTAGAGAGAGGCCAGGCACTGTCCCCTCAGTGCATTGCTTTATAGTGGTACTAATGAGAGCTCAGTCAGTGTCTCCTCATAGTGATGTTATGACAGTGTCTAGTGACGATTCAAGGTATGTCTACTCAAAGCACATGACATTTCAGTGGCTTTATTGAGAGCCCAGGCCATGCATCCTCACAGTGGGTAGCATTACAGTGGTTCTAGTAAGAGACCATTCTATGCCTACTCACAGTGGATGGGATCATATTGTTATTAGTGAGGACCCAGGCTATGTCTCCTCACAGTGGATAGTGACATCACAGTGGTTGTAATGAGAACCCAGGACCAACCCTTTCTGTTTACAGTGCATGGCATCACAGCAGTTACATTGAGAACCCAGGCCATGACTCCTCACAGTGAATGGCATCACAGTGGTTCTAGTGAAAGACCATTCTATGCTTATTCATAGTGGATGGGATCATATTGTTATTAGTGAGGATTCAGGCTATGTCTCCTCACAGTGGATAGTGACATCACAGTGGTTGTAATGAGAACCCAGGACCAACCCTCTCTCTTTATAGTGCATGGCATCACAGCAGTTCCATTGAGAACCCAGGCCATGTTCCTACCAGTGAATGGCATTACTGTGGTTCTAGTGAGAGCCTGGGCCATGTCTCCTCACAGTGGATGACATCACAGAGTGACTCCTCACAGTGAATGGCATCACAGTGTTTCTAGTGAGAGTCCAGGGTGTGTCTCCTCACAGTGATTGGCATCACAGTGGTTCTAGTGACAGGCCTGGCCCTGTCTCCTCACAAGGCATGGCTTCAGAGTAGTTCTAGTGACAGGACTGGCCCTGTTTCCTTACAGTACATGGCATCACACTGCTTGTAGTGAGAGCCCAGGGATGTCACTTCACAGTGGTTCTAGAGAAAAGTCTGGCCCTGTCTCCTCATAGAGCATGACATCACATTGGCTCTTTTGAGAGCCCATGCTTAGTCTCCTCACAGTGCGTGACATCACAGTACTTCTAGTTAGAGGCAGAGCCCTGTCCCTTCACAGTGCATTTCTTCACAGTGGTATTAGTTGGAGCCCAGTCAGTGTCTCCTCACAGTGATGGCATGATAGTGGATCTAATGAGGACACAGGTGATGTCTCCTCATAGTGCATGACATCACAATGGCATTATTGAGAGGTCAGGTCTTGTGTCCTCACAGTAGATGGCATCACAGTGGTTCTAGTGAAAAACCTGCTGCTGTCTCCTCACAGTGCATAGCACCACAGAATTTTCTACTGAGAGGCCAGTTCATGACTCCTCACAGTGAATGGCATCACTGTGGTTGCAGTGTCAGGCCCGGCCCTGTCTCCTCCAGTGCATGGCATCACAGTGTTTCTAGTGAGAGCCCAGGCTGTATATCCTCACAGTGGACAGTTTCATAGTTGCCCAGGGAGGACCACGACTGTGTCTCCTCACACTGCATGGCATCACTTTGGTTCTAGGGAGAGTTGAGGCCATGTCTCCTCACAGCGAATGGCATCACAGTGGTTGTAGTGACAGCCTGACACCGTCACTTCACAGTACATGGTATCACAGTGGTTGTAATGAGAGCGCAGACCATGTCTCCTCACAATGGATGGCATCACAGTGGTTATTGTGATAGGACCTGCCCTATCTCCTCACAGTGTATGGCATCACTGTATTTTTTTTTGAAAGCCCAGGCCATTTCTCCTCACAGTAGATGGCATCACAGTGGCTCTAGTGAGGTCCCAGGCTATGTCTCCTCATAGTGAATGGCATCACAATTGTTCTAGTGAAAGATCCTGCCCTTTCTCCTCACAGTGCCTGGCATCACCATGTTTCCAGTGAGAGTCAAGGACATGTCTCATCACAGTGAATGGCATCACAGTGGTTCCAGCGACAGGCCCAGCCCTGTCTCATCACAGTACATGGCATCACAGTGTTTCTAGTGAGGGCCAGGTGTGTTTCCTCACAGTGCATGGCATCACATTGGTTCTTTTGGGAGCCCAAGCCTTGTCTCCTCACAGTGCATGGCATCACAGTGGTTCTGTGAGAGCCCAAGCCGTGTCTCTTCACAGTGGATGCCATCACAGTGTCTCCAGTACAAACACAGACAGTGTGTCTTCACAGTGGATGACACACAGTGGTTATATTGAGAGCTCAGATTGTGTCTCCTAAAAGTATACAGCATCACAGTGGTTCTACTGTGAGCCTAGGCCATGTCTCCTCACATTTGGGTGACATCACAGTGGTTGCATTGGGTGTCCGGGCTGTATCTCCTCAATGTGGATTGCATCACAGTGGCTGTAGTGTGAGCCCAGGCCGTGTCTCTGCACAGTGGATGGCATCACAGTGGTTCTAGTTGGAACCGAGACCATGTCTCCTCATTGCAGATGCTATCACATTGGTTATAGTGAGAGGCCCAGACCTAACTCCTCAGAGTGCATGACATCACAATGGCTGTACTAAGAATCCAGGCCATGTCTCATCTTAGTGGATGGTATCACAGTGGTTCTAGTGACAGGCCCAGCCCTGTCTCCTCACAGTGCATGGCATCACTGTGTTTTCAGTGAGAGCGCAGGGCGTGTCTCCTCACAGTGAATGGCATCACAGTGGTTCCAGAGACAGGCCTGCCCCTGTCTCCTCACAGTGCATGGCATCACATTGGTCATTTTGAGAGCCCAAGCACTGTCTCCTCACAGTGCATGGCATCACATTGGTCCTTTTGAGCCCAAGCACTGTCTCCACAAAGTACATGGCATCACAGTGGTTCTAGTGACAGTCCTGGCCCTGTCTCCTAATAGTACATGGCATCACAGTGTTTATAGTGAGAGCAAAGGCATGTCTCCTCACAGTGAATGTGATCACAGTGGTTTTATTTTTTTTAATTTTTTTTTATTTTTATTTATTCATTTGAGAGCAACAGACAGAAGGAGGCAGAGAGAGAGAGAGAGAGAGAGAGATGCCTGCGCCCCCTTGTGCATCTGGCTTACATGGGTCCTCGAACCGGGGTCCTTAGGTTTCACAGGCAACTGGTTAACCACTAAGCCATCTCTCCAGCTCACAGTAGTTCTATTGGTAGGCATGGTCCTATCTCCTCACATTGCATGGCATTATATGGGTTATTTTGAGAGCCCAGGCTGTGTCTCCTCACAGGGAATGGCATCCCAGTGGTTGTAGTGACCAGCCTGGCTCTGTGTCCTCACAGTGGAAAGCATCACAGTGGCTCTAGTGAGATCTGAGGCCATGTCTCTTCACAGTGAATGGTATCACAGTGGCTCGAGTGATAGGGCTATTCATGTCTCCTCACGGTGCATGGCGTCACAGGGGTTCTAGTGAGACTCAGTCTGTGTCTTCTCACTGTGAATGGCATCATGTTGTTTGTTGTGACAGGCCCACCTTGTCTCCTCACAGTGCATGGGATCTAGTGGTTCTATTTAGAGCTCAGGCTGTGTCTCTTCACAGTGGATGCCATCACAGTGGCTCCAGTGCAAACACAAGCCATGTGTCTTCACAGTAGATGGCATCACAGTGGTTATATTGAGAGCCCAGGTTGTGTCTCCTAAAAGTGGATTGCATCACAGTGGTTCTACTGTGAGCCTAGGCCATGTCTCCTCACAGTGGATGACATCATAGTGGTTGCAGTGAGAGCCCAGGCTGTATCTCCTCAAAGTGGATCACATTACAGTGGTTTTAATGAGAGCCCAGGACTTGTCTCCTCACAGTGAATGGCATCACAGTAGTTCTAGTGAGAGACCATTCTATGTCTACCCACAGGGGATGGGAGCATATTATTATTAGTGAGGACCAAGGCTGTGTCTCCTCACAGTGGATAGTTTCACAGTGGTTCAAGGGAGGACCCAGGATGTGTCTCCTGACAGTGAATGGCATCACAGTGGTTCTACTAAGAGCTTAGGCGGTGTCTCCTCACAGTGGATGACATCACAGTGGTTGCATTGAGATCCCAGGCTTAGGCGGTGTCTCCTGAAAGTGGATGGCATCACAGTGGTTCTAGTGAGAGGCTGAACCCTGTCTCCTCACAGTGAATGATATCACAGTGGTTTCAGTGAAAGCCTGGACTGTATCTCTTCAAGGTGGATGGCATCACAGTTGTTCTAGTGAGAGAGTAGGCCGTGTCCCCTCTCAGTGTGTGGGATCTCACTGGTTCGAGTGAGAGCCAAGTTGGTGACTTCTCACAGTGAATGGTATTACAGTTGATCTAGTGAGGACCCAGGCCATGTCTCCTTACAGTTTATAGCATCACAGTGGCTCGACTGAGAGCTGAGGTTTTGTCACACTGGATGGCATCACAATGTATTTAGTGACAGGCCTGGCCCTGTCACTTCACAGTGCATGGCATCACAGTGTTTCTAGTGAGAGCCCAGTGCTACTAAAGTAGACTAAGTACATGTTTCCTCACAATGGATGACATCATAGTGCTTCTAAAGAGGACCACGGACATGTCTCCTCACAGTGAATGGTATCCCAGTGGTTTCAGTGATAGCCTGGGGTGTATCTCCTCAAAGTGGATGGCATCACAGTGGTTCTAATGAAAACCCAAACCTGATCTCCTCAGAGTGAATGGCATCACAGTTGTTTTTTGTGAGAGACTAGGGCATGTCTCCTCACAGTGGATGACATCATAGTGTTTCTAGTGAGAAAACAGTCCCTCTGTCCTCATAGTGCATTGGGTCACAGTGGTATTAGTGAGGGCCCAGTCATTGTCTCCTCAGAGTGAGTGGCATCACAGTGGATCTAGTGACAACCCAGGCAATGTTTCCTTGGAATGCATGACATCACAATGGCACTACTGAGAGTCCAGGTCATGTCTCCTCCCAGTGGATACCATCACAATGGTTCTAGTGACAGGCCCACCCCTGTCTCTTCACAGTGCATGTCATCACAATGGTTCTTGTGAGAGCCCAGGCCATTTCTCCTCACAGTGAATGGCATCACAGTGGTTCTACTGACAGGACTGGCCCTGTCTCCACATAGTGCATGGCATCACAGTGGTTTTGTGAGACCCCAGTCAGTGTCTCCTTACAGTGGATGGCATCACCATGGCTCTACTAGGATCCCAGGCCATGTCTCATTGTAGCAGATGCTGTCACATTGGCAATAGTGAGAGTCATGGCCTTGTTTCCTCAGAGTACATGGCAAGACAGTGGGTCTAGTGAATGCCCAGGCCATGTCTCCTCAAAATAGATGGCATCACAGTAGTTCTAGTAATGCCTGTCCCTGTATCTTCACAGGGCATGGCATCAGAGTGGCCCAGTCAGTGTCTCCTCTCAGTGAATGGCATGACAGTGGTTCTAGTGAGGTCCCAGGAAATGTTTTCTCAGAATGCATGACATCACAATGGCTCTATTAAGAGTCCAGGCCATGTTTCCTCACAGTGTATGGCATTGCAGTTGTTCTTGTGAGAGACTAGGCCGTGTCTCCTCACAGGGGATGGCATCACAGTGGTTCTAGTGACAGACCTGGCTCTGTCTCCTCAAAGTGCATTTCATGACAGTGGTATTGAGTGCCCAGTCAGTTTGTCCTCACAGTGAATGGAATGGTGTCACAGTGGATCTAGTGAGAACACAGGAGATGTATCTTGAGCCTGCAAGATATCACAATGGCTATATTGAAAAACCAGGCTGTGTCTCCTCATGGTGGATGGCATCACAATGGTTCTAGTGACAAGACTGGCCCTGTCTCCTCACATTGAATGTCATCACAACTGTTCTAGTGACAGGCCCACCCTGTCTCCTCACAGTGCATGGCATAACAGTGGTTCTTTTGAGAGCCCAGATCAAATCTCACAGTGGATGGCATCACACCGGTTCTAGTGAGAGACAAGGCTATGCCTACTCGCAGTGGATGGCATCACAGTGGTATTAGTGAGGACCCAGGCTGTGTCTCCTCAGAGTGGATAGTTTCACTGTGGTTGTAGGGAAGACTCAGGCCATGTCTCCTCACAGTGCATGACATCACAATGGCTCTATTGAGAGCCCAAACATTTTCTCCTCACAGTAGATGGCATCAGAATGGTTTTAGTGACAGTCTCAGCCCTGTGTCCTGATATTGCATGGCATCACAATGGTTCTAATGAGAGCCTAGGCAGTGCCATCTTACTGTGTATGGCATCTCAGTGGTTCTAGTGAGAGCCCAGACCGTGTCTCTTCACAGTGGATGAAACCACAGTGATTCTAGTGAGAGCACAGGCCGCGTTTACACATAGCAGATAGCATCACATTATTTACTGTGAGAGACATGGCCATCTCCTCACAGTGCATGGCATCATAGTGGCTCTAGTGAATGACCAGGCCATGTCTCCTCACAGTGGGTGACATTACAGTGTTTCTATTGACAGTCCAGGCCATGTCTCCACATAATAGTTTGTATCACCATGGTTCTCCTGAGAGCCTATGCCATGTCTCCTGAAAGTGAAATGACATCACAGAGGTTGCAGTGAGAGCATGGGCTATTTTTCCTCAAAGGGATGGCATCACAGTGGTTCTAGTGAGAAACCAGGCAGGGTATCCTCCCAGTGAATGATATCAGAGTTGTTCTAATTAGAGACCAGGCCATGTTTCCTCTCAGTGGATGACATTACAGTAGTTCTAGTAAGAGGACAGGCCCTGTCTCCTCAGTGTGCATTGCTTCCCAGTGGTATTAGTGAGGGCCTTGTCTGTGTCTCCTCACAGTGATGGCATGACAGTGAATCTAGTGAGGACCCAGGCAATGTCACCACAGAGTGCCTGACAATCACAATGGTTCTAGTGACCAGACTAGCCCTTCTCCTCACAATACATGGCATCACATGGTTCTCTATTAAGAACCCAGGCCATGTATCCTTACAGTGGATGATATCACAAGGGTTCTTGTGACAGTACCAGCCCTGTCTTCTCATAGTGCATGAATCACTGTGATTCTAGTGAGAGCACAAGCCATGTCTTCTCACTGTGAATGGCATCTCAGTAGTTAGTTCTAGTAACAGGCTCGGCCCTGGCTCCTCACAGTGCATTGCATCACAGTGGTATTAGTCAGGGCCCAGTCAGTGTCTCCTCAAAGTGAATGGCATCACATTGGATCTAGTGAGGGTGCAGTTGATGTTTCCTCCAAGTTCCTGTCATCATCATGGCTCTATTGAGAGTACAGACCAATTCTCCTACAGTGGATGGCATAAAGTTGTTCTTGTGAGAGATGGGACCATATGTCCTCACAGGGGATGGCATCACAGTGGTTCTATGACAACCCTGCCCTGTCTCCTCAAAGTGCATGACGGTAGTATTTGTGATGGCCCAGTCAGTTTCTCCTCATAGTGAATGGCATCACAGTGGAGGTATTGAGGACCCAGGCAATGGTTCCTGAGAGTTCATGAACTCACAATGGCTCTATTGAGAGTCCAGGCCATGTCTTCTTACAGTGGATGGAATCACAGTGGTTCTAATAAGAGTCCAGGCCATGCCACCTCACAGTGAATGGCATCACAGTGGTTTTAGTAAGAAACCAGGAAGGGTATCCTCCCAGTGAATGGCATCAGAGTTGTTCTAGTGAGAGAATAGGCCATGTCTCCTCACAGTGGATGACATCACAGTATCTGTAGTGAGAGGACAGTCCCTGTCTCCTCACAGTGCATTGCTTCCCAGTGGTATTAGTGAGGGCCTTGTCTGTGTCTCCTCACAGTGATGGCATGACAGTGAATCTAGTCAGGACCCAGGCAATGCTTCTCAGAGTGCATGACATCACACATGCACTTTGGAGAGCCCCAGCCATGTATCCTCACAGTGGATGGTATCACAATGGTTCTAGTGACAGGACCAGTCCTTTCTCCTCACAGTGCATTGCATCACAGTGGTATTAGTGAGGGCCCAGTCAGTGTCTCCTCAAAATGAATGGCATCACAGTGGATCTAGTGAGGATGCAGTTGATGTTTCCTCAGCGTGCCTGTCATCACAATGGCTCTCTTGAGAGTCCAGACAAATTTTCCTACAGTGGATGGCATAAAGTTGTTCTTGTGAGAGACCAGGCCATGTGTCCTCACATGGGATGGCATCACAGTGGTTCTAGTGACAACCCGCCCTGTCTATTCAAACCGCATTGCAAAATGTTGGTATTAGTGATGGCTCAGTCAGTTTCTCCTCACAGTGAAAGGCGTCACAGTGAATGTGTTGAGGACCCAGGCAATGCTTCTTGAGAGTGCATGAATTCACAGTGGATCTATTGAGAGTCCAGGTCGTGTCTCTTCACAATGGATGGAATCACAATGGTTCTAGTGACCAGACTAGCCCTTCTTCTCACAATACATGGCATCACATGGTTCAAGTGAGAGCTCAGGCTCTGTCTTTCACAGTGGTTCCAGTGACAGGCCTGGCCATGTCTCCTCACAGTGCATGACATCACAGTGGTTCTAATGAGAGCCCAGTCCATGTTTCCTCACAGTGGATGGTATCACAGTGGCTCTAGGGTGAGCCAAGGCCATCTGTCCCCACAGTGGATAGCATCGCAGTGGTTCTAGTGAGAGAACAGTCTGGATCTTCTCACAGTGAATTTTATGACAGTTGACCCAATGAGTACCAAGGCATCACAATGGTTCTGTTGAGAGTTCAGGCATTGTCTCCTCACAGTAGATGGCATCAGAATGGTTTTAGTGAGAGTCTTGGCCCTGTGTCCTGACATTGCATGGCATCACAGTGGTTCTAATGAGAGCCCAGGACAGGCCCTGTTTTCTCATAATGCATTGCTTCACTGCTATTAGTGAGGGCCTAGTGTGTTTCCTCACAGTGATGGCATGACGGTGTATCTAGTGAGGACCCAGAAGATGTCTCCTCAGAGTGCAAGACATCACAATGGTTTTACTTTAACCCAGACCCTGTATCCTCGTAGTGGATAGCATCAAATGGTTGTAGTGACAGGACCAGGGCCCTGTCTCCTCAGAGTGCATGGCATCATAGTGGTTCTAGTGAGAGCCCAGTCCATGTCTCCTCACAATGGATGGCATCACAGTCACTCTAGGGCGAGCCTAGGCTATAAGTCCCCACAGTGGATGCCATCACAGTGGTTCTAGTTGGAGCCTAGGCCCTGACTCTTCATATTGGTTGCTATCACATTGGTTATATTGAGAGGCCTGGCCCTGTCTCTTCAGAGTGCATGGCCACATGGTGGCTTTAATGAATGCACAGACCATGTCTCCTCACAATAGATGGCATCACAGTGGTTCTAGTGAAGCCCAAGATGTGTCCCTTCACACCAGATCATATCATATTTGTACTAGTGAGGACCTAGGCTGGGTCTCCTCACAGTGGATAGTTTCGCAGTGGTTTCCAGGAGGACCAAAGCTGTGTCCCCACACAGTGCATGGCATTACCTGGTTGTCTTGAGGACCAAGGCCATGTCTCCTGACAGTACATGGCATCACAGTGGTTCTTGTGAGAGCTTAGTCCATATTTCCTCACAGCAGATAGCATAACCCTGGTTCTAGTGTGAGGTCAGCCCATATCACCTCATAGTGGATGGCATCACAATGGTTCTACTTGGAGCCATGTCTCTTTATAGCAAATGCTGTTTACATTGGAGATGGTGAGAGGCCCAGCCCAATCTCCTTAAGAGTGCATGATAAGACAGTGGCTCTATTGAATTCCCAGGCCATGTCTCTTCAAAATAGATGGCATCACAGTGGTTCTAGTGAGAGGCCAGGCCCTGTCTCCTCACAATGCATTGCATCTCAATGGTATCACCAAGGGCCCAGTCAGTGTCTCCTCACAGTGAATGGCATGACAGTGGATCTGGTGAGGACCCAGGTAATGTTTCTGCTGAGTGCGTGACATCAAAATTGCTCTACTGAGAGTCCAGGCCATGTCTTCTCACAGTGGATGGCATAAGAATGGTTCTAGTGACAGGCACAGCCCTGTCTCCTCACAGTGCATTGCATAACAGTAGTATTATTGAGGGCCCAGTCAGTGTCTCCTCAAAGTGAATGGCATCACAGTGGATCTAGTGGGGATGCAGATGATGTTTACTCAGAGTGCCTATCATCACAAATGGCTCTATTGAGAGTACAGGCCAATTCTCCATCACAGTGGTTCTAGTGAGAGCCCAGGCCGTGTCTCCTCATAGTGAATGGCATCACAGTGGTTCAAGTGACAGGCCTGGCCCTGTCTCCTCACAGTGCATGGCAAAACAGTGGTTCACAGAGTTTCTAGTAAGAGGCCAGGCTATGCATACTCACGGTGGATGGCATCACAGTTGTATTAGTGAGGACCCAGGGTGTTTCTCCTTAGAGTGGATAGTTTCACAGTGGTTCTATGGATGACCTAGGCTGTGTCTCCATACAGTGAATGGCATCACAGTGATTCTAGTGAGAGACCAGACTATGCCTACTCACAGTGGATAGCATAACAGTGGTATTAGTTAGGACTCAGGCTGCCATAGAGTGGATATTTTCACAGTGGTTCTAGGGAGGTCCCAGGTTGTATCTCCATGCAGTGAATGGCATCATAGTGGTTATTGTGAGAGAACAGTCCATGTTTCCTCAAAGCAGATAGCATCACGTTATTTATTGTGAGAGACATGGCCCTGTCTCCTCATAGTGCATGGCATCATAGTGGCTCTAGTGAATGCCCAGGCCATGTCTCCTCACAGTGCATTTCATCAAATGTGCTCTATGGAAGACCTGGGCTCTGTATCCTCACAATAGATGGCATCACAGTGGTTCTAGTGAGAGCCCAAGATGAGCCTCCTCACAGTGGATGGCATAACAGTATTGCTACTGAGGACCCAGCCAGTGTCTCCTCACAGTGGATAGTTTCACAGTGGATCTAGGCAAGGCACAGCCTGTCTCTCCTCACAGTGCATGGCATCACACTGCTTCTAGAGAGCCCAGGCCATGGCTCCTCACAGTGAATGGTATCACAGTGTTTCTAGTGAGAGAGCGGGCCATATCTCCTCACAGTGTATAGCAGCATCACAGTGGTTCTAGTGACGGGTCTGGTTCTGTCTTTGCACAGAATGTGGTATCACAGTGATTCTAGTGAGAGTCCAAGATGTGCCTCTTTACAGTGGACGGAATCACATTGGTACTAGTGAGGACCCAGGCTGTGTCTCCTCACAGTGGATAGTTTCACATTTGTTCTCGGAGGACCTACACTGTGTCTCCTCACAGTGGATGGCATCAGAGTGGTTCTATTGAGAGCCCAGGCAGTGTCTCCTCACAGTAAAGGGCATGAATCTGGTTCTTGTAAGAGCCCAGGACATGTCTCCTCACAGTGGATGGCATGACAGTGGTTCTAGTGAGTGCCCAGGCCATGTCTCCTCACAGTGGATAGCATCACAGTGGTTGCAGTGAGAGCCCGGCTGTATTTCCTCAAAGTGGATGGCATCACTGTGGTTCTTGTGAGAGGCCAGGCCATGTCTCCTCACAGCGATGACATCACTATGATTGCAGTGAGAGCCCAGCTGTATCTCCTCAAAGTGGATGGTAACACTGTCATTCTTGTGAGAGCCCAGGCTGTGTCTGTCTGTCCACTGTGTCTTCTCACAGTGAAGGGCATGAATCTGGTTCTTGTGAGAGACCAGGAATTGTCTTCTCACAGTAGATGGCATCACAGTGGTTCTGGTGAGTGCCAAGGCCATGTCTAACAGTGGATAGTATTATAGTGGTTGCAGTGAGAGCCTGGCTGTCTTTCCTCAAAGTGGCTGGCATCACTATGGTTCTTGTGAGAGCCTCACAGTAGATGACGTCACAGTGTTTCTAGTGAGAGGCCAGGATGTGTTTCTTTTCAGTGTATTGCATCCCAGTGCTTCTAATGTGAGCCTAGGCCATGTCTCTTAAAAGTGCATAGCATCACAGTGGTTCAACTGAAAGCCCAGACTGTGTATCCTCACAGTGGATGACATAAAAGTGTTTGTCTTAGGTGCCCGGGCTGTATCTCTTCAAAGTGGATGGCATCACAGTGGTTCTAATGAGAACCCAGGCATGTCACTTCACAGTGAATGGCATCACTGTGGTTCTAGTGAGAGCCCAGGCCATGTCTCCTCACAGTGATGACATCACCGTGGTTGCAGTGAGCAGCTGTATCTCCTCAAAGTGGATGGCAACACTGTCATTCTCATGAGAGCCCAGGTTGTGTCTCCTCAGAGTGGATGACATCACAATTTTTCTAGGAGAGGCTGGGCCCTATCTCCTCACAGTCCATTTCTTTACAGTGGTATTAGTGAGAGTCAAGATAGTGTCTCCTTACAGTGATTGCATGACAGTGGATCTAGTGAGGACTGAGGCAATGTCTCCTCAGAGTGCATGACATCACAGTGGCTATAATGAGAGCTCAGGCCATGTCTCCTTACAATAGATGCCATCACGGTTTTAGAGAGAGCCCAAGATGTGTCTTCTCACAGTGGATGGCATCACAGTGGTACTATTGAGGACCTAGGCAATGTCTCCTCACAGTGGATAGTTGCACAGTGGTTCTAGGGAGGATCCAGGATGTGTTTCCTCACAGTAGATGGTATCACAATGGCTCTATTGAGAGCCCAGACAATGTCTCCTCACAGTAGATGGCATCACATTGGATTTATTGACTGGCCCAGCCCTGTCTCCTCATGGTGAAAGGCATTACAGTGTTTCTAATGAGAGCACAGCCCGTGTCCCCTCACAGTACATGGCATCATAGTGGCTCTACTGAATGTCCAGGCTATGTCTCTTCACAGAAAATGTCATAACAGTGGTTGTATGGAGTACCCAGTCTTTTGTCTCCTCACAACAGGTGGCATCACAGTGGTTCTAGTGAGAGTCCAAAATGTGTCATTTCACAGTGAATGGCATCACAGTGATACTAGTAAGGACCCAGACTATGTCACCTCACAATGTGAATGTTCATAGTGCTTCTAGGAAAACCGAGTCTGTGTGTCCCCACAGTGCATGTCAAGACAGTGGTTATAGTGAGAGCCCTAGCCATGTCTCCTCACAGTGGATGACATCACAGTGGTTCTAGTGACAGGCCCGGCGCTGTGTCCTCACAGTGCATTGCATCACAGTGGTATTATTGAGAGCCCAATTAATGTCTCCTCACAATCAATGGCATGACAGAGGACATACTGAGGACCCAGGTGATGTTTCCTCAGGGTGCATAACATCACAATGGCTCTATTGAGAGCCCACGCTGTGTCTCCTCACAGTGGATGGCATCACAATGGTCCTAGTGAGAGCCCAGACCATATCTCCTTACAGTGAATGGCATCACAGTGGTTCTAGTGACAGGGATGGCCCTGTCTCCTAAGAGTGCATGGAATCATGGTGGTTCTATGACAGCATAGACAGTGTCTACTCACAGTGGATGGCATCACAGTGATTCTGTTTGGAGCCCAGACCCTGTCTATTCATAGAGGAGGCTTTCACATTGGTTATAGTGAGAGGCCTGGCCCAGTCTCCTCGGAGTGCCTGGCATCACAGTGTCTTTAGTGATTGTCCAGGCCATGTCTTCTCACAATTGAAGGCATAACAGTGGTTCTAGTGTGAGTCTGAGATGTGTCTCCTCCCATTGGAAGTCATCACAGTGGTAGTATTGAGGATCCAAGCTGTGTCTCCTCACAGTGGATGGCATCACAGTGGTTCTGGTTGGAGCCCAGACCTTGACTCCTTGTGGCAGTTGCTATCACATTGGTCATATTGAGAGGCCTGGCCCTGTCTCCTCAGAGGGCATGGTATCACAGTGTCTCTAATGAATGCCCAGGCCATGTCTCCTCACAATAGATAGCATCACAGTGTCTCCTCACAGTGGATAGTTTCACAGTGGTTCTAGGGAGGACCCAGTCTGTATCTTCTCACAGTTCATGACATCACACTGATTCTAGTAAGAGCACAGGTCTTCTCTTCTCACAGTACATGGCATTGTAGGGGCTCTAAAGAAAGCCCAGTCCCTGTCTCCTTAAAGATGGCATCAAATTGGTTCTAGTAAGAGCCCAGACCATGTCTCCTCACATTTAATGGCATCACAGTGGTATTAGTGAGGACCCAGGCTGTGTCTCCTCACAGTGGATAGTTTCACAAGGGTTTTAGTGAGGACCCAAGCTATGTTTCCTCCCTGTGAGTGGCATCATACTGGTTCTTGTGAGAGCTCAGGTGATATCTTCTCACAGTATATGGGAGCATAGTGATTCTAGTGACAGGTCTCCTCGCAGTGCTTGGCATCACAGTAGTTCTAGTGAGAGCCCAGCCTGTGTCTCCTCACAGGGAATGACATCACAGTGGGTTCTAGTGACAGTCCTGTGCCTGTCTCCTCACAGTGCATGGCATAATAGTGGCTCTTGTGAATGCCCAAGCTATGACTGCTCACAGTGTATGTCATCACATTGCTTCCAGCAAGGACCCTGGCTCTGTCTCCTCACAATTGGTAGCATCACAGTGGTTCTAGTGAGAGTCTCCTCGCAGTGAAAGGCATCACCATGGTACTAATCAGGACCCAGACTGTGTCTCCACACAGTGATTAGTTTCACAGTGGTGCTAGGGAGGATCCAGGCTGTGTCTCCTCACAGTGGATGGCATCACAGTGATTCTACTGACAGATCTGGTCCTGTCTCCTCACAGTGCATTGTATCACAGTGGTTCTTGTGAGAGCCCAGTCCATGTCTCCTCACAGTGAATGGCATGACAGTGGTTCTAGTAAATACCCAGACCATGTTTACTTACATTGCAAGGCATTACAATGGTTCTAGTGAGAGCCCAGGCTTGGTCTCCGTATATTAAATGAAATCATAGTGGTTCTAGTGAGAACCCAGGTTATGTCTCCTCACAGTAGATGGCATCACAGTGGTTCTACTGAGGACCTAAGCTATGTCTCCTAACAGTGGATAGCATCTCAGTGGTTCTAGTGCGAGCCCAGGCTGTATCTCCTCAAGTGGATGGCATCACAGGGGTTCTATGACAGCCCAGGCTGTGTCTCCTCACAGTGCATGGCATAGCAATGGCTCTAGTGCTCTAGTGAGAGCCCAGACTCTTTCTCCTCACAGTGGATGGCATCACAATGGTTCTAGTGAGAAAACAAGCTGTGTCTCCTAACATTGGATAGCATCACAATGGTTTTAGTGCAAGCCCAAGCCATGTCTCTTCACAGTGGGTGTCAGCACAGAGCCCAGGCTCAGTCTTCCCGCAGTGTATGGCATCACAGTACTACTAGTGAGAGCCCAGGATACATCGCCTCACAGTGCATGGCATCACAGTATCTCTAGTGAATGCCCAGGCCATGTCTCCTTACAGTAGATGGCATCACCTTTGTTCTAGTGAGAGCACAGGATGTGATTCCACACAGTGGCAGGCATAACAATATTACTGATGAAAATCCAGGCTGTGTCTCCTCACAGCAGATGGCATCATAGTGGTTCTAATGAGAGGCCAGGCCATGTCTTCTCACAGTGGAATGGTATCACAGTGGTTCTTGGGAGAGCCCAGGTAGTGTCTCCAGGTAGTGGTATCACGTGGTTACAGTGAAAGGCCCGGCCCTGTCTCCTTACAGTGCATGGCATCACAGTGGCTCTAGTGAGAGCCCATGCTGTCTCTCCCCTCAGTGGATACCATCACGTAGTTCTAGTCAGAGGTCCAGTCCTGTCTCCTCTCAGTGTATGCCAACACAGTGGATCTAGTGAGAGCCAAGCCAATGTCTCCTCACATTAGATGTTGTCACAGTTGTTCTAGAGAGGACCCCCACTGTGTCTTCTCATAATGGATGGCATCACTGTGAGAGCCCAGGCCATGTATCCTCAAACTGGATGCCATCACAGTGATTCTAGGTTTCTGTCTCCTCATAATGGATGACATCACAATTGTTCTAGTGACAGGCCCGGCCCTATCTCATCACAGTGAATGGCATAACAGGGACTCTTGTGAATGCCCAGGCCATGTCTCCTCACAGTGGATGTCACCACATTGGTCCTAGGGAGGACCCCAGCTGTGTCTCCTCACAATAGGTAGCATCACAGTGGTTTTAGTAAGAACCAAAGATATGTCTCCTCACAGTGCAAGGCACCACAGTGGTACTAGTGAGGACCCAGGCTGTGTCTCCACACTGTATAGTTTCACAGTGGTTGTAGTGAGGACCCAGGCTGTATCTCTTCACTATAGGTGGTATTACAGTGGTTCTAGTGAGAGCCCAGACCATGTCTCACAGTGAATGCCATCACAGTAGTTCTATTGAAAGGCCTGGCCCTGTCTCCTCACATTGCATGGCATCACAGTGGCTCTAGGGACTTGATCTCTACATACAATACTGTTTATTGAGAGAAAACAGCGATGGACCTTAGTTTTCCTGTGGGATGAAGGCTCAAACACTGAGCTGGGCTGGGGTGGAAGCTTATAAGGAGGATCCTAAGAAAAACAGACTTTACCAGGTGCAGTTGATAAGAAAACTGTAGCTGTTTGTGTCCTTATCCAGATTAGGCCCATGCTGGTACTGGGAGTTACAGGTCAGTGCCCACTAAGAAAATGAGGAAAAATATAACTAATATACAGGAGTTAGAGAGAAGAGAAAGAGAGAGGGGGGGTGGAGGGAGGGAGAGAAGATGTAGAAGAGTAAGGTTAGATCCTACCCTCTCCAGAGTCTTGTGGTTCAGGTGTTCCCTGTAAGGGCCTGGTGAAGGTTCAGCCATTTGGCCTGCCTTTTAGGAAATAGAATTTTATGGTACCATTGCCATTTGAGTTTTTTTTGTGTGTGTGTGTTTCACACCCCTTCAATGCCCCCCCTCCCCATCCTTCCTAGTGTCTAGTCCACGAGATGCTTGCTGGGTACATAAGGTATCTTCGGTAGATTCAGGTTAGGTGCTGTAAATGAGTGAGACTATGTGGCCATTTGTTTCTATGATTGGCTAAGTTCACTGAGAATGAACTGTTCCAGGTTCAACCATTTTTCCTCAAATTTCATTCTGTCATTTTTTCTTACTGCTGTATAGAATTCCATTGTGTAGATATACCACATCTTAGTTATCCATTATTCTAGTGATGGACATCTGGGGTGATTCCAGCTCTTAGCTATTATGAATTGAGCCACTACAAACATGGTTGAGCAAATCTCTCTGGCCTGTGCTTTGAAGGTTTTAGGGTAGTGACCCAGTAAGGGAATAACTGGGTCTGTTGGTATCTCTATAGTCAGGCTTTTAAGGAGTCTCCATATTGCTTTCCAAAGTGGTTGTACCATCCTACATTCCCACCAACAGAGGATAAGTGTTCCTACTTCTCCACAACCTTGCCAGCATTTATTTTCATTTGATTTTTTGATGTTTGCTATCTTTATTGGGGTAAGATGGAATCTCATAGTTGTTTTAATTTGCATTTCTCTGATGATTAGGGATGATGAACATTTTCTTAAGTTTGTGTTTGCCATTTGTGTTTCTTCCTCTGTGAACTGTATTTCAGCTCTTTGCCCCATTTTGTGAGTGGGGTGATTGACTCCTTACTGTTTGGATTTTTGAGTTCTTTGTAGAATCTAGAGATTAGGCCTCTATCAGTTGAATATTCTGCAAATATTTTCTCCCATTCTGTGGGTAATCTATTGGCTTTGCTTATTGTATGCTTGTTTGTAAAGAAGCTCTTCACCTTCATGTGATCCCATTGGTTGAATGACTGTTTATGATCGTGAGCTACTGGGGTTTTGTTTGGGCAGTCTTTTTCCATTCCTATATCATGGAAAGTACTTCCTAAATTTTCTTCCAGTACTATTTGAGTTTCTGGTCTTATGTTGAGGTCTTTGATCCATTTGGATTTGAGTGTAGTGCATGGTGAAATGTGTGGATCAAGTTTCAGTTTTCTGCATATGGTTATCCAATTTGTCCAGCACCATTTGTTGAAGATGCTCTCTTTTTTCTAGCCTATATTGTTTGGGCCTTTGTCGAATATCAAGTAGCTATAGTTGCTTGGCCCAAAGTATGGGTCCTCAAATCTATTCCATTGGTCTATACTTCTGTTTTTATGCCAGTACCATGTTGTTTTTATTACTGTGGCTTTGTAATATAGCTTTAGATCTGGTATGGTGATGCCACCAGAGATATATCTTTTGCTGAGGATATGTTTGGATATGCGAAGCCTTCTGCCTTTACATACGAAATTTGCGATCATTTTTTTCCATTTTCTCAAGTCAGCATCCTCCTCAATTTCTTTTTGAGTGTTTTAATGTTTTTCAGTTTTTTTGAGGTAGGGTTTCTATCTGGTTCAGGCTGACCTAGAATCAACTATGTAACCTCAAGGTGTCCTCAAACTTGCAGCAATCCTCTTACCTTTGCCTTCATAGTATTAGGATTAAGTGTGTGCCACCATGCCCTGTGATCATCAATATTTTAGAGAAAAGGCCTGTGGAGACATGAACAGCAATGTGTTACACATGAGGCCTGGGGAAAAATGATCATCATTTTCTTACACATGAGGCCTGTGTAACATAATCATTGCTTTGCTACAGACCAGGGAAGGGGTATCATCTTTGTATTACAGATGAAGCCTGGGGAGACATGACCATCATTTTGCTACAGAAGTGGTATGGGTGACACAAATTATCATTATTTTACAGATGTGGCCTGGGGGTCATAATCATCACTGTGTTATAGTTTAGCACTGAGGAGACATGACCATCACTGGGTTGCAAATGTGGCCTGCAGAGACATGATCATCATTGTGTTACAGATGAGGCCTAGTGAGACTTGGTCATCATTGTGCTATAGAAGTAGTATGGTGAGATGACTTTATTATCATTATTTACAGATGCTGCCTGGGGGACATGATCATCACTGTGTTACATATGAGTCCAGGGGATCATCATAGGCTTACAGACAAGGACTTGGAATATGACATATTCAGATGAGGCCTGGGAGACATGATCATCATTGTGTTACAAATGATATTTTAGAGAAGAGGCCAGTGGAGACATCAATATAATTGCATTACAGGTGAGGCCTGTGGAGACTTGATCATCATTTTGTAACAGATGAGACCTGTTTAGATGACTTCATCATCATTGTGTTGCAGATAAGGTCTGAGTAACATAATCATCATTTCCATACAGACAAGGCCTGAGGAGACTTAATCACTGTTGTGTTACAGATGAGGCCTTGGAATGTTTATCATCATTGTGTTACAAATGAGGCCTGAGGAGACATAATCTTCACAATGTTACACATGTGGCCTGGAGAGACATGATCACCATTTTGCTACAGAATTTTTATGTTGAGACATTATCATTATTGTACTGATGTGGCTTGTGTGTCATGATCATCACTGTAGTACAGATGAGGCCTGGGGAGACATGATCATCCTTGGGTCATTGATAAGGCCTCTGGAGATGACATGATCATGTTTGTATTTCACATAGGCCTTGGAAGTCATGATCATCATCGTGTTATAGATGAGGCCTGAGGAGACATGACTTTCAGTGTTTTAGAGAAGAGGCTGTGAGGATACATGAACATCATTGTGTTAAATATGAGGCCTGGGGAGACTTGATCATCATGTTGTAAATGAGGCCTGTCAAGATGACATGACTATCATTGTGTTGCAGATGAGGCCTGGGTAATATGATCATCATTGTGTTACTGAACAGGCCTGGGGAGACTTGGTCATCTTGGTGTTACACATGAGGTCTGGGGAAACTTTATCATCATTGTATTTCAGATGAGGCCTGAAGAAACATGATCATCATTGTGTTACAAATGATGCCTAAGAAGATATGATGTTCACTATATTATAAATGGGGCCTGGGGAAAATGATCTTTAATGTGTTACAGATGAGGCCTGAGGAGACAGGATCATCATTATGTTAAAGATGAGGCTTGGAGAGATGTGATTATCACTGTGCTGCAGATGAGGCCTGGGGAACAATGATCATCAGTTTGGTACAGATGAGGCCTGGGGCGACATGATCCTCAATGTTCTACAGATGTGGCCTGTGGAGATCTGATCATGATGGAGTTTCAGATGAGGCCCAAGGAGACATGATTATCTTTGTGTTACAGATTAAGCCTGGAGATATGATCTTTGTTGTTTTACAGAAGAAGCCTGGATATATGATCTTCCTTGTGTTACAGGAGAAGCCTGGAGAGAGATGATCATCATTGTGCTACATATGAGGCCTGTGGAAATGATGTAACCATCATTAGATTGCTGATGAAGCCTGGGGAGACATGTTCATCATTGTATTACAGATGAGGCTTACATGACCATTAATATGTAGATGAGTTTTGAGGAAACATGATCATCGCTCTGTTACAGATGAGAACAGGGGAAATTGGTCATCATTGTGTTACAGATGAGGCCTGAGGAGACATGATCATCACTGACTTACAAATGAGGCCTGGGGTATACATGATCATCATTTTGTTACAGATGTGGCCTGGAGATACATGATTGTTGTTTTACAGGTGAGTCTTGGAGAGACACTATCCACGTTGTGTTATGGTTGAACCCTGGGGAAACATGATCATCATTGTCATACACATAAGGCCTGGCAATATGACTTCATCATCATTGTGTTAGAGATGTGGCTTGGGGAGACATGATCATCATGTGTTAGGGATGAAACAGGCCTGGGGAGACAAATCATGATCTTGTTACAGATGAGGTCTGGAGATACATAATTATGATTTTGTTACAGAGAGTCTTGGGAGACTTGATTAACATTGTGTTACAGATGAGGCTTAGGGAGAAAGGGGATATAAAGGGAATAGAAAGGGAGGGAGGGGGACTTAATGGAATGATATTTTATATATGTAAGTAGAAGAACAGGTTAATGGGGGTGAAAAGGCCTAAGTGAAGTCAGGGGAAGATATTGAGTAAAGGAAAGGTGGAGGGAGAGCTAATCAAAATCTAAAAGGATATAAATAAGTCATGGGTATGCATAATATCACAGTGCCTGACATTACCTACAGAAGACCATCATAATATTATGATAAGATCATGACATCAAAATATATGAGAGTCTGAGAGGGGGAGGGGATATGATGGAGAGAGGAGTTCCAAAGGGGCAAATGGGAGGAGGGAGGGAATTACTAAGGATTATTGTCTACAATTATGGAAATTGTCAGTTTAAAAATTAAAGAAAGATATCAGGTGCTATACATAGAACATGAGGTTCAGTGGGGTGAGCTCAGGAACAGACAAGGAGAAGAATGTGCACTTCTGTGCCCTCACTTCTGACTACCTCTCCTGGGTGCTGTTTGGTTTGAGTAATGGCCCTATCAAGAAAGACAACAGGGGCTGTTATTCTAAGCTTATTTCCAGGCTATTTTGGGTCTTTTAGTATTGTTAGCAGGAAAGAAAAGAAGAAAAGCTATATTTGTTGCTTTCAGAATAATAATGTTTAAGCACTGATTTTTTTTTTTTGCTGTCTTGATCTTTCCTTCTGCTATTAAACAATAATTGAGGTTTCAAGAAGAATATAGATTTGTTTCTATCAAATGGTGCAAGTTTGAGAGGCCATATTTCTCAAGGACCTTCTTTTTGTGATATACCATAGTGGAAAGCATTTATATGGTGAGAGATTAATGGAAGTATAAAGGTAGAGTTGAATTTATCTTTTTATTAGGAGCCTTCTTCCTAGTTTATTTGACCCACTTCTCCAAAACAATACTAACTAAATTATAAAGACTAAGTTCTCATGATCCCAACTCCTCTTGAAGGTTCCATCATTCAGCTTTGTGCACAGGGGATTAAAAGGCTCCGGTACATGGATGTTTTCCATTCAAACCATAACAATTTCTCTGTTTTGGAGTGGATGAACCAAACATAAAAATAATTGCATTTTGAAATGATAAGAATTCTAGTCACATTATTCCAGTTATTCATTTAAGATGCATTTTCCAGGAACTAAGAACATACTCCCTCATTAAACAATGAAACATTTTCAAGAAAATGTCTGAGGTTCAGCAAATGCCAGATCAATATTTAATTTGGAAGATACAATATGCCTTCATTAGGCAGCAGGTGTGGTAAATGAATCTTACCATTTGAATTTGTCATGCAATTTTGTTCATGGGATTTCAGATGAATGCCACATACATGCTGTCTATCAGATGTATAAATTCATAATGAGTCTCTGTCATAAATGTTACATCTGATGAAACAAAATCACAAAGGGGGGGGATAGCTCCTCATGAAACTTCTCTTACATATTCTACAGACATTGATTCCACATCATTGATGTCCAAACCCTGAACACTAATGCACAAACAGGTCCATTGGCTTCTATGGTTGTTTACACTTAGAACACAAATCTTATACAAAAAAAACCCTAGAACTCAATGGGTAATTTTTGGCCTCAAAATCAGAAAATTTTGGAACACATTTATAGCTCCACATCTCTCTTTCCAGAGGTTGCCACAAAAAGTATTTCTTTGGTGAGAGTCGCAAATGAACAAAGATCTCTTTTAGATATATGGAACTATATTTGAATCACCACCACTACCACCACATATTTCAATGAGTTTCTGTCAGTAGAACAATAAATATTTGCAAAATCCACCGTGTTTAGATTCTGGTATAGAGATAGTGTATCAGCACTGTGCTAATAATCCCAAAATCTCAGTATTTGGAATAGTTAAGAATTGTTTATGCCACATGTCTTGGCAAGGAGACTTTTGCTGTAGTGAACATTCAATGTGCTCACTAACAAAAGCTTCATTTTAGCACCATCACAGTGGCCAGAGGAAAATGGAGATGTTCTATCATTTGTCAAAGCTTCTAACTCAAGTTGCATATGTCACCTCCATTCCTATTTCAATAACCACATCAAGTCACATGCCAGCCTTCTTTTAAAGGATAAAAGGCACTCACCGTGCCATGTTCTGGGAAGGAAAAGACATGTTTCTAAACCTCCACAGATAACCTTGTGATAGAGAATATAGACCCAGAGACCTTTATAGGAACCCAGTGTCTTCCCTCCACTAGATAAGTCAAAATCTCACCAGTGTGGATCAGCCTTGGATGATTTCAATGGGATGTTCCGCTTCCACAGTAGTTCTACCTCTTGACTAAGGCAGGGTGAACTTTGACACTAGGGAAGAAGCTGGTGCACAGAAGTGTCATCAAACCCACAAACTCAATTCATCCAATGATAATTTGAAATTTGGAGAATATGCATCAATTTAATTGTCTATTTTTTATTTCTTTAGAGAGAATGAGAATGAGAGAGAGGAGAGATAAAGAATTGGTGCACCAGGGCCTCAGCCACTATAGTTGAACGTCAGATGCTTGTACTACCTAGTGGGTTGTGCAACCCTGTGCTTACCTCACCTTTGTGCATCTGGCTTATGTGGGATCTGGAGAGAGTCAAACATGGGTACTTGGGCTTTGCAAGCAAGTGTTTTAACTTCTAAGCAATCTCTCTGGCCCTATAAATGTCTAATATTATGAAACAAAACCTTTGTAGCAATTACCTAATAAGAAATAGGGGATGCATAATTCTAGATGAACTCTTTAGCATTCTTATAGTCCAGTTAGATCACAGAAAAGTGACTAGAAATCTTTGGTGGGACATAGCCATTGAAATGTTTTATCTCCACTTGAACTTTGGCTAGAAATGACTAAACTTATGTGCTGTCTACCAATAGTACAACAGTCAAAGCTATACATCACAAAATATCCCAGGTAACAGTTGGTCAATCTCCATGGTAACTGAACCTCAACTTTAATTTCAAGGGAAGCCTCTTACATTTCTCTTGGCTCATACACCTGCAATGACATACTGGTTATCTTCTTCCTTTCAAAAGTAAACAAGAGTGCATGGATTAAAAATAAAAACAGCCTATATTGTTTGGGCCTTTGTCGAATATCAAGTAGCTATAGTTGCTTGACCCAAAGTCTGGGTCCTCAAGTCTATTCCATTGGTCTATACTCCTGTTTTTATGCCAGTACCATGCTGTTTTTATTGCTATGGCTTTGTAATATAGCTTTAGATCAGGTATGGTGATGCCACCAGAGATATATCTTTTGCTGAGGATATGTTTGAATATGCAAGGCCTTCTGCCTTTACATATGAAATTTGAGTTCATTTTTTTCTATCTCTGTGAAAAACACTGTAGGGATTTTAATTGAAATTGCATTAAATCTATATATTGCCTTTGGTAGTATTGTCATCTTCACAATGTTAATTCTGTCTATCCAGGAGTACAGGAGGTCTTTCCATTTTCTCAAGTCCTCCTCAATTTCTTTTTTGAGTGTTTTTATGTTTTCGTTGTATAGACCTTTCACTTCCTTGGTTAACGTTATTCAAAGATATTTTCTTGTTGTTGCTATTGAAAATGGGACTATGTCCCTTATTTCTTTCTCTGTATCTTTGTCATTTTCATATAGAAATGTTACTGATCTTTGTGCATTGATTTTGTATCCTGCTACTTTGCTATAGTAGTTAATCACCTTCAGGAGTTTTGGGATGGAGTCTCTCGGGTCTCTTACATATACAATCATATCATCAGCGAATAGAGCTAACTTAACTTCTTCCTTTCCAAATTGTATCCCTTTTATTTCCTTCTTCTGTCTTATTGCTTAATCTAGGACTTCGAGTACTATATCTAAAAGCAGAGGTGAGAGACGACAACCCTGTCTTGTTTCTCCATAAGACACTGGAGAGGGTAGGATCAAGTCTAACCTAAATCCTTTACATCTTCCCTCTCTCCCTCTCCCTCTCTCTTTCTCTCTCCTCTCTAACTCCTATATATTAGTTACCTTTTTTCCTCATTCTCTTAGGGGACACTGACCTGTAACTCCCAGTACCAGCATGAGCTTTTGATCAGAGAAACCTACAAGATTTTCTAAAAGAATGACAGATTTCTGTCAGAGTATTTGATGACCCACCAAAGGTTAGTGGTAAGACCCTATTGCTGAAGACAATTATGCAGCTGACACATAAAATGGAACGGCATGGCTGGAAGCCAGGAGAGAGTCAGCCCCCCACGTCTAGTGCCAGAAGGTGCTACATGGTTGACTGGGGGAAATGACCAATATCTGTCCAAGCAACTCATGGTCCAACCTACTTAGCAGCAAATAACCTGTTGTGATGCCCACACAAGTGCAATAGTGGCACACAGCCATGGTGAGGAACCAACTGCTCTTGATTTGGCTAACTGATCCCCTCAGTGGTACGAGACCCATAGCTGAAGCTGGGAAACAAGTCAGAACAATATCCAAACATAAGCCCACTCTCCAATATCAAGCTACCATCCATCATGGGCTACAAGAGGGCCTACACCTATTAAACTCTCTTTAAAAAAAGTAAGGGCTATCTCATTTGTCCTGGTGCTAACTTACTCTCCATTGGAGAATCTGCTTCTCTTTTTCAGATATATGCAGTTCCTAAGAAGAAAGCCAGCCCACCATACCTCAAAAGGGTCCTGGCTGAAACTAAGGAAAATTGGTAAAACAAGCAAGGGTTCTGTTTTCCTGATGAACCAGATACCAGCACAAGGGGGAAGGAGACCAACACAGAGAAAAAATCAATGCCTACCAAATCAGAGAGCCAGAGCCTCAGAGGCCTCCAACACCTCATCACTGAAGCAGACCAAAAATGAACCCAACATGGCTCAGGGAAATTTTGCGGAAGAGGGGGCGGAAAGAATGTCAGAGCCACATGTTGGGTCATGATATACAGAGACATTTACCATACGAATAACTGTGGGAAAACTCCACAATGCATGACCCATATACCTCAACAAGGAGGGGTAAATTGGGGAGGGGGTAGGTCATGGATGAGCCTAATAATGGTACCAAATAGTCTGTACTTGCAGAATAGAAAACATAAAAAATAAAAACAACACATTTTCCTCTAGAATGCTATTTAGCTTTTGACAAACCGATGTCTTCAACCACTCAATGTGATGAGGTCCTTCACCTACAATCCTTAGACATACCAATGACTTTTAATGACTGCATTCTAAAGCACAAAGAAGATTGTATTTTCCTCCAACAACATATGATACTGCTGTGATTTTGTTCTAGGCTGAATTCTACAGCAAATGCATACATATATACACACATACATACATACACATATATACTTACATACAAACATACACATACACACATGAACTACTATGCAGATATTACAATATAAGTGAGACTTGCTAACTTCAATCATTCTCTGGACATGTCATTACCTCCAAAAATTGAGTATGGGAGACTAGGCACAGGCATATTAATGTGTGTTTTACATTGACCATGAGAAATGAGGCCTTGAGAAAGCAACAGGGTTCACTAGCAATGCCAAGAAGGGATGAACACTGGGACACCTACTGCCACTTGGATAAGGAACCTTAACATCTTCTGTGGATGGACATGGATGCATGGCATCTCTCTGGACTGGTAACTGTAGCAATGCTGCCATGATCACTAGCTAACATGTCTGTTGAGTGAATTTCACTGTAGAGGTGAGTGGTTTCTCTGCCTGTCAGTGAGCTGGATATTCCTCATAACATGGTCACCTCAATACTGACACTGAGGCTACAATTAGCCTTCCAAGTCCCAGATGAGCCACTTAGCTATACCTGCTCTGCTTTGTGGTAATAGTCTACTAAATCACTATACCATGAACCCCTGTTCTGCAGCCTTTCATGCACACTGCAACTGGGAAGTCCCCTTTTCTGTTTGATAATGTCCTTCTCTGTTCAAAACTTCTGCACTGCCTCCCAATTCCCTGTCACAAAAAAGGGGGATGTGCCTGTTTCTCCTCTCAGGAAAAACCCAAGGACACAGGAGATTTTGGTAGGAACACCACCAGACCTTTAAATGGTGTGCTTGAAACTCCATGTCAGTCATCCGGTTCTTGTCATCTGCCTCTTACTCCTGACTAGGTGGGAAGGCGCACATTGATAGCACATGATAAAGAAAATAGCAACTGTAATTCTCTCAATCCTTTGAAAATGAAAATCAACTGTTAGGGATACAGCCATGAAGATTACAAGAGAAAACAATTTCTACTTGCTGGAAAACTGTTTTGGAGAGATGTGTCCAAATGTATGAGGGAAAGGTTTAGTTAAGAAGCATCATAGCAGAATCAGTTGCACAGTCACAGTCCAACTCCTCTTCCAGAAGTAATTGTTGTACCAGATGAATTCTAGAGAAAAGGACTTTGGTATCCCCAGTAACAAAAATGTTTCATGGAAGGTTTGATGATTCCAGGTCAGAACCTAGGCCACTAGAGATAATGGTTGTCCAGCCTCTTCAGACATCATATCCACTTATTACCCTTGGCACCAATGTGACACCTTTGTCTCAGTCTCTAGCAAAATGTGCTGCTATGATGCTTCTTAATTAAACTAGGAGTAATTTCAGACTGCTCCTTAGGAAAGGTGAAAGTAAATTATGCCATAACAGAAATGAAAATCCCCCTTGATAGCCCCATAGACAAATTGTGCTTGTGAAAAAGAAGTTTTATTCACATCAGTGTATCTTATTTTTAATTGTCCTTTGTGACTCTGAAATCCCCACATCTAAAGCAATATCTTGAAATGATGTGATACTCTGAAACTTCAATGAATAAGTATTTCTTGAAGTACGATATTCCTCAGGACAAGCTGCATATGCACAAAGTCCCCGTAGTAACAAATGACATATTCTATTAATTAAGATGACATGTATTGCTCACTTCTGCCTGTATTTTGAGTTTCGAATTTTGTCATTTTATGACACCCCTCCTGGAGGGACTTCCTGTGTCTAGGATGCTGACGGTTACAGTGAAAGTAGAATGTGGAGAATACTCCAGTAGCTTAAGCAGCAAAGCCCAGGATCACCAGATCTTCCACCCCATGCAACTAACAAAGAAGTTACGTTGTGCTGTACACTTATGCTGTAGGTTGCATAAGTGCATTCTAACCAAGGAGCACAGAGGTACCTGGTATAGAACTGTATCTTTAAGAAGAGAAACAGAGGGACTAAATCACTTAGATACTAAGAATATTTGAATTTATTCTACTTAGAATATAAACAGGATCTCATAAACGTATGCATTCATATTGTTCCCAAACTATAAATTTAATTGGTATTTTACATCTAAGTCAAATGTATACATGGAATTTCAAGTGAATACTGATGAGGTAAATGACCAGCTATTCTAAGGATTCTGTCACTAGATATATATTTCAGATATATTCAAAATTTTAATTCAAAAGCACTTAATTTTCCAGGAAAGCATGCATATAATTTTTGTAACTGCAATACTTTATTACCAGGACCTTGAAGATACACAGCTACTCAGAACAGCTTTCCTCTCCATAAGTTCATTGTTGCACATTAGATTTTCCCATATTGCCTTTTAAAACTTAAACTGTGCACCTTTGATTATTAACATCTTCCCATTCCCCCTGCCCTGAAACCCTAAAAACAAACAGTCCACCAATTTTTATGAGTTCACCTATTTAAAATTTAACATGAAAAAAATGCAGTATTTGTCTTTCTGAATCTGGTTTATTTCACATAACAATATCCTCATGGCTCATCAAATTATAGGTTCCTTTCATTTTAAAGGATGAATAATATTCTAGCAATATAGTTTCTTTCATGTATAAATGACTAGTTCATTTTCTGTTATGTCTTAGCTATTGTGGACAGTTCTGCTAGTAACATGGAGATGTAAGCATGTATTCAAAGTACTGATTTAATTTTCTTTAGATGTGTATCTAAGCATGGGATTCCTTTTTGCTGATAGTCCTATTTTTAAAGTTTGAGGACCCTCTATAGTTTCATGAATGTCAGTGTCAATTTGGATTCTGCCCGACAGTCTGGAAGAATTTACTCCACTCCCTTCTCATAAACTTATATCTTTTTGATAATAACTATTCTAACAGCAGGGAGGTGATATCTCACTGTGGTTCTGACTTGCATTTGCATGCCCATTAATGATATTGAGTATCCTTTCCTATAGCTCTTGTCCATTTGCATGTGATAATTTACGATTTCTATTCATGTCCTCCTTCCGATTTCAAAATAGGATTATTTGCACATTAGGTATTGTATTATATAAATTACTCACACTTGTGCTAACATCCTTTTCTCCATCCCAGGTCACCATCAATGATAGTGTGCTACATTTAGTAGCTGGTTCTATTTCCACTCCAGTTGACCTTTATACTTGCTCAGTCTTTCCTTAGTTGTGATGACCTCAACAGTGAGTATATTGTGGGATTCCCTCCCACTGGGGATTGTCTCATACTTTTACATTTGATTAGACTAAGACAAAACATGGTGCCAGTTTACCACATCATATCTTAGCTCGTACTCAACAGAAACTATTGTTATTGATATGAACTTTGACAAAATGAATGAGGTGGTGTCCAGCCTATTCATTTTAAAATTACTCTTTGCAGTGATATCATAATCTGTAGCCCATGTTGATGACATGAGGAGATAAGCTTCTCAAAATGTCTGTTTTAAACATGGATTGAGTCATTGAACTGTGGTATATCTACACTAAGAAACATTTGGAGGAACACATAACAATTGAAAGGAATATCACTTCATGTTGTTTTAATACAAACTCCTGAATAAAAATGATAGATGGAATGAGAGAACTGTAGTCTCTGATATGTGTATATGTGTGTGCATAGTAACTTCCACATTCTTACCTAGAAAATTCTACAAAATTCAGAAAACAGACAGTTTGTCCATGGATTGGGCTGGTGAAAGAAGGAAAGAAATACAAAGGGTTTGAGGACTTCTGTGGGTAAATGCATGGATTGCTTGTCTTGACTGTGGTTATGGCTGTATATGTATACATATCTTTTATAGTTTCAATATGTATGACTTATGTTAGTCATAACACAGTAAGCTTGGAAAAACTCCACTGTTTCCTATATACTGTTTCATATATATTTGATGGTATGAAAATAAAGTATCTTTCTTAATATTCCAATGTTTGACTTGTATCAAAAGATGACTGTGATGGGTTTCTAATGAAAGAGGAAAGTTGGAGAGCATACAATTGCTTATAAGTGTGTGTTCATTTATTTTATTTGGCATTATGCTTACTCAGTTGAGCTTCCATCGTGGTGGATAGCTCACCATTCACAGTTGTAAGCTGGTGAGGGCAGTGTAATGTCCAATCTGTTGCTTTGTAATCACCAAGGGTAAGTGTTGTCGGTGGTAACTTATTAAACATCCACAGCCTTTGGTTACAATAGCTTATGGAGTATAGTGGCTAACAACTTAAGCTCCCACACTATTGAGAAAGAAAATCAAAATTCGTAAGTGAAATCTTATTGTTAAAATGTCTGACCAATGGGATGGAGAGATAGCTTGGTGGTTAAAGTATTTGCCTGCAAATGATAATAACCTAGGTTGGATTCCCCAGTACCTACATAAAAGCCAGATGTGCAAAGTGGCACATACATCTGGAGTTCAATTCATTTACCACAGCTGGAGGACCTGGTGTGTGTCTCCCCCCCATCTATGTCTGTCTCTTTACACTTGAAAATAAATAAAAGTTAAAATAAAATAAGTCTACCCAGCTCATAATATTTTGTATATATTAGTGACAAATTTTATATTTTTTTCTTGTTAACCTTCAGGAATATTAAAGATGGTTTGGGAAATCTGGCTTGGTGGTACACCCCTACCACTCTATCATTCAAGAAGCTGTGGGAAGGGAATCATAAATTCATGGCCAGCCTGGGATAAATAGTAAGACCCTTACCAGAAAAGCTATAAAATAATGAGCTTGGGTTCTTACTATGGGAATAACTGATTGATTTTAAACTCATTGTGAGTTTGTATGATGAGCTTTACTTGTATTTCCTGGCTCAAAGATTTAGATTAGAATTTCATGTATTTGATACCATATTAATATTGAACACATTTTTACTTGAATAATCCTACTAGAAAAGATATTGAAATTTAGGCACCATCAGTCACTTCATTTCTAAGGAAGTCTAATTTTTATCAATAGTTAGTTTTGTAATAGTTTTAATTTTACAGGAATGTTGCAAAACAGAATCCTCAGGTAATTCACATTGTCAACATCCAAATTCCCATGCTATTCTTGTCAGACCTAATGAACCAGTGCTCATGTGCTCTTGTTAACTTGGATGCATGTAGCATTGGAGAATTTCTCTGCTAGCTTCTTCTGCCTTAGGATCACTTATTAGAAATAAAACAACATATTTATATAATTGCATGCATGACAAAATTTTACTTTTTAAACATGTTCTGAAGTTTATATAGTGTAGTGTCTGTGTGTGTGTGTAGATAAGTGCACCCCATGTGCACAGAGGCAATCAGAGGACATAGGAAGGTCTTCCTTTATGGTTCATCTAGCTTACTCATTGAGACAGGATCTCGGGCTGAACTTAGAACTCATCATCATAGGCTATACTGCCTGGCTGTTCAATTAGCACAGTGAAATTTCTCCCTGCTCCCTCAGTGCTGGTATTATAGACATGAATGGCCATGCACTTGCTGGGGATAGAGCTTGGGTCCCCATGCTTATCCATCAAGTGCTCTTATGCTGAACCATTTCTCTAGCCCAATGCTCTGACTTTTAAGATATAATTTTCCCCCAAAATGCCAAACATTTCCTCACTTTTCATAATGGAATTACACAGTGGACCTCCAGAGATTTGAACTTCAAATGATAATTTTTTCCAAACTGGAATTCAGCTCACTGCCCTCCTCTTAACTGGTCTGATTGCATGAAAGGCAGGCTAACTTCCATCCCTCTTCCTTCAGGCTCACATGGCAATGCTGTCTACATATGGTCTCCTACAGCTACTTCTTGGCAAGGTCTTGTCTTTAGGAAAACCAAATAAGGGAATATAATTTTCTGATTGTGGTCTTGTGTGTCACTGAGCTGGCTGAGTGAGGAGGTTGCCAACAATGTGATATTGGCCATGAGTTACCACTGAGCCCACGTTCTCACTAGAGAGTTGGTCAGACTGGTACCAGGGAGCCTCGGGATTTGAATTCTACCAACACTCAGGTCTAATTTATACTTCCCTTTTAAAACATTCCACTGATATTCTGCTTATAAGATTGGGATATTTGATTATCTCAGCCTAAAAATTATAGTCAAGTGAAATGATAAGATATTTAGTTTAACTAATACCTACAAAATATCTACAAAAATCATGTCCTGGAAATAAATAGGTCATGTATGTATGTATGTATGTATGTATTATGTATGTATGTATGTATGTATGTATGTATGTATGTATTTATTTTGGGGAGAGAGGGGGGAAGAATTGGCATACCAGGGCCTTAGCCACTGCAATCACTCCAGATATGTGAACTACATTGTGGGCATGTGTGACTTTGTGTGCTTGCATCACCTTATGCTTCTGGCTTACTTGGGACCTAGAGAGGCAAACATGGTTCCTTTGGCTTCTCAGACAAGCACCTTAATCACTAAATCATCTCTCCAGCCCCAAATATTTTAATATTAATAGATTAAGAGCTAGAAGTTTTGGCACTCAACATTGGTCAGGTCCCTATTGTCTAAAAAAGAGTATCACACAGCATATCAGCAGCTTCCTACCACAGGTACCCACATCTGTGATTCTCCTGTTATCTCTACTGTGGATAAAAGAACCTTTTTATAACTATTCATAGTACTGAAATATCTAGCGCTCTCTGTTAATGATGTTACATTTGTCAGTGGGCCCCTCGTTGAACAGTTTTGCATTTTGAGAACATCTTAAATCCATCCCTTTATCATCCATTCTCTATACACTACTTCTTCACACAGATGCCACAGACATGGTAGGAAATGTATTGGTTCTTATTGTTAGGATTATTAGATGTATTCAGCTAAGACCACCTGTAAGACTTCTCAGCATCTATCCGAAGTAGCTGAATGAAATGATAATAAACTGTGTTGAAATCCCTGAGGGCCTCCTCCACAACACTGAGTGGCAGATCTCGGAATCAGAATGCATGTGGGAAGAGAATGGGGATCAATCATCAAAGAAAAGATGGACAACCAAATGAGAAGGGCAAAAGCTATAGATTCTCTGTTTTAACAGCTAGAGCATTCAACATTGTTCTCAGCTTGGGGTCAATGGGAGACAGAGGAGAAAGAAAGCTTCCTGGTTGGGTACAGGGATAGCTCTACCAGGGCCTGATGGGAAGCTGCAGATGAACTAGCTAGACCAAGGTGTTTTATGGATTTGTGAGAGACATACCTCTGGCTCACTCATTTGTCTTAATTGCACAAAAGAACAAAAATTGGGGCTTTCAATTACTTGTGAAGTCATGGCCATTTATGACCAGTTGTTTTATTTGTTATTGTCTGAAATCTTGAGTTTTCTGAAGACAGTCTTCTGACTTTCCAAGAGCAGAGGCTGACCTACTAGGCTGCTCACTTTGGAGGACTTCTGGTTAAAATGGCAGTGTAGGAACCACGCCAAAGCAGCCTAGGGGAGAAAAAGCCAAAAAATAAGTAAATAAACACAGCAAAATACATTCTTCTACTAAAAAGTGAAGTGTATAAGAAATTACCAAGGGCAGTAGAGATGTAGGAGAGATCCAGAGCATCCAGAGCCCACATAGGCAGGCAGAAGCGGTTCCAGTAGCAGTAGCACCAGGTGTGCAGGGCCACAGTTTCAAGGCTCAGCTTGAGCTTCAGGAAGCGCCAGGTGAAGGGATTTTCCACTCACACCAGACCTCTTTGCAAACTCAAGAAACATGGAGAACCAAAGCAAACAAGGGAAGAGCAGATCATGAGTTAGAGGATCATGTGGACCAGCAGGAGAACTACAGCCACCATCCACAGCCTCCCCTCCCCCACTGCCAGTGGCGGCATCAGCAAGCACCAGAGACAAGGGGAAGGGAGATCACAGCACCTAGCACTGGTGATCCAACAACCCAGCCAGTCTACTTGATGCCACAGTGCACCAAAGAGGGAACCAAGAAGGAGCACAGCATAACTGAGACCAGAATAATCCCAAAAGGTAACTGGGACTACACCAGGTCAGTACTCACCAAATAAGCCTGGTATATAGGCCTGATCTGGAAGTGCTCATTGCACCTTCCATATCAGGATAAATTATATGTTAAATCTGATGGATGGTCAGATTTGCCATTCTTAAATAAGCTATATTTTGGTCTTGTTATTTGTTGCTTCTTGATTTGTTGTGGCTTTGTTTCCTCTTCTGTTGTACACTAGGGAGGAGTCTCACTTGGTCACAAGCTGACCGGGAACACTCAACAAACCAGAAATCTTAACCTCCTTATTAATAGGATTAAGAGTGTGAGGCAACACACACCCTAAGGGACAGTGATTTTGTTAGAGGATCTGATTGTAATAATACCTACTCTTGCATAAATACTCTCTTCTGTTTGTCATTGAAAGTGTATATTGTTTAGTTAAAATTTAGAATCTGCCTGCATTTTGTTCCACTCAGCCTACTTGAATACTCTTATAGCAGGCAAATCCAACACCTAAGGTCACTTTTTAGATACTCTGAGAGTCTTGAGGGCCACACCTATAACATCAGATTGATTGATACATCTAATAATACTGCAGCTAACTTAAAAATCAAAGCATTAAATTAACACAAGATGCAAAAATATATACATTATTACAACAGAAGCACCAAAAATCTAGACAATATAAACACAAAAGTATTAATGCATCAGAAATGACCTCTAGTGAGAATGTTAGAGGAAATGGCCGAGGAAGGTTTAAAATGAACAATTATAAATATGCTCAAAGAAGCCAAAGAGGAAATCAAAGGAATGAAAGAGGAAATCAAAAGAACCAAAGAAGATACAGAACACCAATTTAATGAAATAAAGAGGTCAGTACCAGACATAAATAAGGAAATAGAAATAATAAAGAAAAAAACACTCATAATTACTAGCAATGAAGAATACAGTTAATGAAATAAAAATCTCTGTAGAAAATCTCACCAGTAGAATGGATGAAGGAAGGGAAAGAATATCTAAACCAGAAGATCTTGTGGCAGATCTAATACAGTCCAACAAAGTGAAAGACAAACTAAGAGGAAAGTATGAATGGGAATTTCAAGATATTCTGGGCACTGTGAAATTATCAAACATAAGAATTCAGGGTATAGTAGAAGGAGAAGAATTTCACTGCAAAGGCATAGTAGGCATTTGCAACAAAATCATAGAAGAAAACTTCCCCCAAATTGGGAAAGAGGTGCCAATGCAGATACAGGAAGCCTTTAGAACACCAACCAGACAAAACCTGTAAAGAACCTCTCCTTGCATATTATAATTAAACTATCAAACGTAGAATCCAAAGAAAAAAATATTGAAAGCAATTAGAGAAAAATCAAGTTGCCTTCAAAGGCAAGCCCATCAGGATCACAGCAGATGACTCAATACAAACTTTAAAAGCCAGTAGGGCTTGAAGTGATGTATTCCAAGTTCTGAAAGATAACAACTGTCAACCAAGGTCACTTTATCCTGCAAAGCTATCCATTCAAATAGGTCATTCCACAACAAAAGCAGGCTAAGGGAATATTTGAAGACAAAATCAGCTGTACAGAAAATAATTGAAAGTATCCTCCATGCTGAAGAGAAAGAAAGGCACACATATAAGGAACCTGAAAAAAAGAAACAATACTCAAATACTAGTTAACACAAGAGAACAAAGGTAAAACTGGAAGAACTACAAAAAAAAAAAAATTAAAGCAAGGCATGGTGGCGCAGGCATTTAATCCCAGCACTCAAGAGGCAGAGGTAGGAGGATCACCGTGAGTTGAAGACCATCCTGAGACTAATGAATTCCAGGTCATCCTGAGCTAGAGTGAAACTCTACCTTGAAAAAAAAAAAGGCAAAAAATAAATGCACATCTTTCAATAACATCTCTTAATATCAATGGCCTCAATGTCCCAACCAAAAGACATAGGTTTGCAGGATGGGTTACAAAGCAGGAGCCTTTAATTTCTTGCCTCCAAAAAACTCACCTTTCCACAACGGATGGACACTGTCTTGGGTGAAAGGTTGAAATAATGGGCCTAGAAAACAAGCAGGGGTTGCTATCCTAATATCTGACAAGGCAGACTTCAACATTAGTTAGGAAAGATAAGGAAGGTCAGTTTATATTGAATAAAGGCACACTCCAACAGGAGGACATTACAATCCTAGGCTGCTCACTTTGGACACTGTTGGTGTCCTGGGCCAGCTGTTTCAGATTGTGAGTCAGATGTCTGTTTCCATCTGGGATCTGATCATGATCCTCTCATACATTTCATTTCTGATGTAACTAAAAATGTCATTGTGCCTTCTGCCCTTCAATTATGTCAGAGCTTCAGATCTTGGGGTATCTCTGGTTTGGCAGTGTCCCCCACATGCAGAGTTGACTCACAAGGCATCAATGACAATCTGGAATCATTTAAGGTTTGCTTTAGGTTTCATAAAAGATGTGGGCTTTAGCTTAGATAGTAGTTAATTTTGAGGTACTGTTTGGTGTCACATGGATAAAACTGTGAAATGTTAAACTTGAATATATTTCTGCTTTGGAAAATATTCAGTAAGTTGGAGCAAAAACATATGAGTAAGTAAATTTAAATATACGTTTTGCAATGTGGAAACTCTAGTATTTTGCAGATTACACATTCATCTCCACATGATAAATGAAAGTAGCACAAAAATAATAAATTCTGGCCTCTCAACAGCTATGGGAGTTTGCAGGATAGACATTAACAAGCAGACCAGTCCTTTAGAAGATATGGGATGCTGACATGTAGCCATCAAAGATGTACATGAGAGAAAACTTCAATTACATTTCCAAGGCTCTGTTAAGAAATGATTCATGGGGTCCTTTTTGCTTCAGGTGGCATTAATAAATACATGCAATGCAGAGCATGGTGAAAACATGGTGCTCATAGAAATCCTCTGTTCTCTTCTGCAATTGCATCTGAGGTATTCAGAGGCAGAAACAAGCCATCCTGCTTGTTTACTAGCAGACATCCCTATGAATAAACCTTTAATCTTTCCCTCAGAAGGGGAAAAATGAATCATTTCTGATTCATGGAAGATCCTCTTAAGTGTTTGTTAGGTGAAAGCAAGTGTGTATACTGCAAGTTATAACCTTAAAGTTGACAACCCCTCTAAAGGTACCATCATGGTTTATTGCCAGGTATTGACTGAGGACAGTCCATCATCCTTGCTAGATTTCCATTAGGGCAACTACAGTTGGAAGTTGTGCAGTGGCAGTATGGTGGGAAGTATACACAGCAGATGTTTATGTGTAATAGCCACCAGTTGACTTCATATGCATTTGCTCCTGAAGGACAACTCTTGTACTAACTCCCATTAGCTAAGTATTTTCTATGCATTTTACCTAATTTCCCTACTTAAATGTGCTCCCAATTAATTTATGAGAGTATAGGATCTAAGGAAATTAAGACAGTTACTCTTTTAGCGGATATAAGCCTTGAATCTGGTGTCAAGATAAGTCGCACACTAAAGCTAGTGTGTGAGTGGGAATCTACACTGATTCTTTTGTTATTGGACTCAAGTGTCATTAACATGACCTCTGATTTCTGTCAACCCTGGACTTATGCAGGTCTCTGTGAGAACCCAGAAAAAATGAGTTGTAACCACTAATCTCTTTCCAGGACATCTGCCAACCAGAGTATTACTTCCTTGCTGGTCCCATCCATGCCTTGTGCAGAATGAAGGGGTGGCATTGGGTCTCTGCTTCACTAAAGCATCATTTTATTTCACATGAAATGTATCTTCAAAGCAGTCCTTTCCAAAAAGAAAGAAAATGAGGATTTTTCCCCAGTGAGAAATCTTCCCCTTTCATCCTCAACTGATTGAAGAGCTCAGGAGATGCTATTGTGGCCTTTGTGAGACCTGAAGCCTTGGTCTCTCCATCATCTCTCTACCTGCTATGATTTGGTGAGATCTTTAGTACATGCTTATGTATCTTTATTACAGAAAATAATACTGGTATGAGAGACAATTCTTATGTGTCCCTGGGGGATCCTACTGCCCCAGATCCCATAACACTAGACATCATGCACTTGGATGATATGGAGAATCCAGGATGAGTGGAGATACTAGGCACATGCATGATGCCAACTCTAGTAAAAAATCAAAGGCAATATCCTCTACTATGGGTATTCCTTTCATTTTTTTCTGAAATCCTTAAGTCACTTTTAAACATTAAAGGCTTTTTATAAAACAGTTTTATGAGTGATATTGTAAGTGCTATGACATCAAAATATTAGTGTACAATATTTACAGTATGTTTTGTTCCATTTAATTTCTATCACCTTGTCACACTTCCTTTTTAAGTGTGACCTTTAGCATTGTAATTTTCTTTTCACAGAAACCTTGTCTTCATTGAGCAATGATTTGTAGGAAAATGAATTCAAATTATTTTACTCTGAATTTATATTACATCAGAAGGTGTCTGAGTTCAAGACTAGCAATTTATTTTAATTAAATTCTTCACGGTGTAGTAAAAACAGATAATTGACAGGCTGGAGAGATGGCTTGGCTGTTAAGGTGCTTACCTGCAAGAACTCATGTTCAAATCTCCATGTCTCATGCACTGATGCAAGTTCCCACAAGGGGGCACAAAAGTCTGGAGTTCATTCACAGTGGCTTCAGATCCTGGAGCACTCATTCTCTCTCTCTCTCTTTCCCTTCCCCTCCTTCCCTCTCCCTCTTTCTCTATCTTTCAAAATAAAAAAGAGAGAAACATCTAGAATACACTTATTATTGGTAACACTGTGTTCTGATTTTCTGTATTTTCCTTAGAAATTAAAACTAGCATATTAATGGACAGAATATTAAAATAAGGAAAGTTGTTTGGGCTCCTGAAAGATTTTGTATATTTTCTCTGTGGTGTCCTAATAACAGCAAATATTACTCTAAGAAATAAATGTAGAAAGGTTGGGATGAAGATGTGTCTGAAACATGGAAGATTCACATCAGGCCCTGACTTTGCAGCCATTTGTGTACAATGAATCCTTTCCCAATATAATTTTTTGCATGTGTATGTGTATTCACATGTGTGTGGGTACAAATGTACATGTATTTAGGTGTGCATGTACATGTGTTCACATACATATGGAGGCCATAAATTGAGTTCACTTGTGTTCTTACATCGTTCTCCACATTAGTTACTGGGGAAGGACCTCTCACTTGAACCCAGGACTTGTTAATGTTGTAGTTTAGCTAGCCAGCTTGTCCTGGGTATCTTTTTCCACCTCCTGAGTACTAGGATTAAAGGTGAGTGGCCATATGTACCCATCATTTATGTGGGTCCTGGGGATCTAACCTCCAGTTCTCATACATGTGCAGCAAGTGATTTGTCCACTGACCCATTGTATCACCACTCTCAATATCTGGATTGATAAAGTTTAATTTAATCTCCATCCTTTTCAATTTTATAGCCCCAATTCTGGTAACCCAGCACCATGATGCATTTACATTTTCATAAATTTAAACAATAAATTGTTTTGACCATGTCAGAATACACAATTGAAACAGCTCTAGATCCTTTTATTGGTTCATAAGCATGATGATTGGGTGTTCACGCTCTTGCGTGACGTGTGCCTCCCACTAAACCTTGTTACGCTCTGGCACATAACCCGTCTGACGTGAACTGAGAAAAAAAAAAAAAGCTCTAGATTTCACTAAGAGCACTTCTCTTCCTTGAAGTTCCATGAGCACTTTCTTGGCACAGTGACACATTTTTCTCTAAATGATATTTATTGGTTCATTTTCAGCATTTCATCAGAGTCAACAATCTTGTGTCTAATGAATAAAAAAGAAAGCTGCTTAAGCCAAAATACTTGCTCCTGACCCCATTGATGGAGCTCTGTTTTCAGTGGGGATTAAGTGTTGTCAACATAAAGCTTTATCAGAATTTTCACCTCTTGAATATATTTGACCTGACAATGTGACATACTCATGTGCTCAATATAGGGTCTTGTTATTTTTCTTCTTTCCTTCCCAATTCTCATCAGCATCAGTGCAACAGTGGAAAGTGTTGGGTGGCCCTTCTATGGCTAGAAGCTAGTGTAGGAAGATGAAAACAGGCCAGCACAGGAGACCCAGATTTTCCAGAAAGATCACTGATATCAATAAGGTTAACTCCACCTTGTGCATATGCTCTTAACATCAAGAAGCTCATAAAAATCCTTGTTCTTTATTTAAAGTCAGAAAGAATACCCCAGGGCATGAAACCTCACACAAGTGATGTTGTCTAGGGCAGTGATAATAACGCCTGCATCCCTAAGATGGTAGAGACAACATCAAATGGCCTTTCTTAGTATTATCAGGTATTTCTCCTCTTTGTCCTATATTAATCTTAAACTATTAATGTCACAAAACTTTCAAAATGAAAGTTTAAGAAACAAATAACATATTTCTGTAGGAATTACTATATCTATTATATGAGGAAAAAGTATTACTTGCAATTTTACTGAAAAGAAAAGCAACAATAATAACATAATATCCCTGGATGACATCTTATCCTTCATAGGACATTTCTCAACACAAGGCAGAAGTAGTCGTGACAAATTTCATTCCGGGGCCTGTTATACATCACAGTTGATGTAAGGGAGTGAAATCACAGAAAGTCTGCCTTAGGCCACAATGGATTCAAGCAGGGAACAAGTATCAGCAACACACTTGGAAAAGCTCCCAAATGCCTGGAGCTCAAGCAGGACACTTCTATAAAGTAACTAGATCAATATTCTGAATAAATGTCAAAATATTTTTAATTGAATTAATGCAAATTGATTGAATTTAATATAATCAATGCAACTCTCCAAAATTTATTCATTGCAGTAAAAATGGTGCTTAGGGGCTATAAGGGTTGCTTAGTGGTTGGGAGCTTGCCTGCACATCCTAAGGACCAAGGTTTGATTCCCCAATACCCATGTAAGCCACATGCACAATGTGGCACATGTTTCTGGGGTTTGTTTGCTGTGGCTAGTGGTCCTAGCATGCGTACTTTCTCTCTGTCTCTCTTATTTCTATTTCTCCCTCTGTCTCTGCTTGCAAATACATAAATAAATATTATTTTAAATGGTATTTCGGAGTAAATTACAGAATTAAAAGCATTTATGTTAACACAAAAGTCAGCGCTTTAAACTTATGTTAGGTGCTGGATAGATGGCTTAGCAGTTAAGGTGTTTGCCTGCAAAGCCAAAGGACCCTGGTTTTACTCCCCAGGATCCATGTTAGCCAGATGCACAAGGGAGCACATACATCTGGAGTTCATCTGCAGTGGCTGTAGGTCCTGGTATGCCCATTCTCTCTCTCTCTCTCTCTCTCTCTCTCTCTCTCTCTCTCTCTCTCTCTCTCTCCCTCTTTCTCTGTCAAATAAATAAAAATAAAATATTTTTAATCTTCTGTTAGGAAATTAGAAAGGAATGAATGCAAAGCAAAGTTAGCCAAAATGAAGTAATAAAACTTACAGCAGAAATTCAATACAGAAAAATCAATAGAAAAAAATTAACAAAATTTAAAGTGGATTCTTTATAAAAACAATGTCAGTGAGTCTCTAACCAGATAAACTGTAATAAAAAATAAGAAGACACACATTTCTATCATGATTAAAGGAGAAGATGTGACTACAAGTCCCTGAATCATCAAAGTAGGGGTATCTAGCCTATGGTCCACACACCATTATGTGTTTCAGGAGAGCTATGAATGGGGCCCAGTACAAAACTTACTTAAAGCAAACTTACTTAAAATATTTTGAGATTTTTGTAAGTCATTTACATGTTTTTCAAGCAAAAGCTTTGTCGATTACACTATGAAAGCTCAATGCCATGCTAAAGAAACAAATGCTTGTTCTCACCATTTGTGGCCCTGTGCCTGGCATCTGGGGCTTACAGTGAAATTGTGTGTCTTCAACAGCCTTTAGTAGCCCCATCCTCTACCTGTGCTTCCTGCAGGCTCTACTCCATGCATGCAGCTTTTCCTCAGAGGTTCTGCAATCTCCAACATGCTGCTGTCTCTACTGCAACTCAGGCTTCACCTTTACAGCCTTATGCAGTGGCGTTCCATGGCTTCTCTGCAGGGACACTGACCTCACACATTTCCTGTCCTCAGCAGTCCTTGTAACTGTGATGAAAGCATGCATGAGCCCCTCATCTGTGCGTCTTTCATGCTTGAGAAACCAGTACTTCGAGGACAATGCTGCCAGCCCTGCTGTCAGCTCGGGATGAAGTCTGCTGCCCTTGGACCATGGTGGTATAGCCTCTATGCTGACACAAAGGAAACCCTCCCACGGCATTACTTTCTAGGAACAGAGAGCCCCTTCAGTGGCAACTTCAGTTTAGATTCTCTTTTTAAATTAATTTTATTTTCATAAGTTGAAGCCATTGATGGGCAGAGTCTTGTCCTTGGGGTGCCTTTCCCATTGTCCTGATGCAGAGCAAGAGGCTCTTCAAACATGTAAAAATAGGACATAGAACTACCATATGCTTTGGCTTTCACACTCCTTGTATATACTCAAAGGAACTAAAGTTAACAAACACATCAGCTTAGATGTCCATCAACAGGTAATGAATGGAGAAATCGGTATACACCACACACACACACACACACACACACACAATAGAGGTTATAACAGCCATAAAGAAGACGGAAACTGTGTCACTGAGAAAATGAACAGATGTGGGGATTTTTATGTTAGCGAAAATAAGATAGAGTCAAAAATGTACAGGTGTTCTGCCATTGTATGATCTAGAGTTTACATGAAGAATTAGCACCAATGCTCCTAAAAGTAATATATAGAATGAGACATGAATATACAGACATTTGTATGTAGACAGCTATATGTCTATGACATGCAGGCAGAAGCAGCTCTTTAAGCCTAGGAAGACAGTGTGAGGAGAGAATTTGGAAGGATAATTTGGGGCTATATTAGTAAAATACAAAGATATACATACATGAAAATGTTATACACTTTGCTTTGTATGCTAACTAAAAATCAAGTAAAATTCCCTTTCAGAGCACTTAATTTAATTGAGATCTTGGAGGGGGTGTATAAGTTGCTAAGCATTGATTTAATAAAATTTCATGAGACCACTAATGCACCATTATGAATAACATGCCATGTAATAACCTTCAATTTCTAAAGTAAGTATGATATGTATAAGTAGGAATTTTCTACATCCTGCTGTATATTATTAGTTCCATACCATAATATGTATGTATTGTTCCCACATACTTATCAGTTTCCTGTAAGAAATGGTAAACTTGTATATAAACCTAACACATTTCCAAAAGAATGGGGAAAATACAGAAGGAATATTTTTTAATCAGAATATGTCTGGAAGTTTCCACATTTAGATTCAGTTTAAAAGATTTAAAAATCATATGACAGGAAGAAAAATGATCAGAAGTGCCTTGTCAGTGTTAATATTTCCAGTAATCGCTCAGGACATTCAGAAGCAATGTCTGCAACTGGAAAGATGGCTTAGATAAATATTAAGGTACTTATATGCAAAGCCCAAGGACCAAAGTTTAATTCTCCAGAACCCATGTAAGTCAAAGGCACATGATGCTGCATGTGTCTGGAGTTTCTTTGAGGTAGCCAGAGGCCTTGGAATGCCCTTGTCACTCTCTCTCTTTCTCTAACAAATATGTAAATAAAAATTAAAACAAAAGATTTAAAAGGGCTGGAGAAGAGGCTTGGCAGTTAAGGCACTGGCCTGGGAAGCCTAAGGACCCAGGTTCGATTCTCCATGCCCCACGTTGGCCAGATGTACATGGTTGTGCATGCATCTGGAGTTCATTTGCAGTGGTTGGAGGCCCTGGCACGCCCATTTTCACCATCCTTGTCTGTCTCTCCTTCTGTCTCTAATATTATTTTTTAAAGAAGTAATGCCTGCAATTTCTGGATAGTAAAGTGTCTCTTTTTATCCAAACATGTTAATAATAGTTATAACTATGCATTTTATTTACGTGAAGTATATTCAGTACCAGTGTGGGAAGAAGATAATTAGTAACATTTCCAATTATAAACACATATTAAATTAATTTCTATACATCTACTTATTTTTACTTGGTTGAGTTTTTTTCAGTTCATACTTTCCTTTATTCACAGTCTGACTGTCTTACTTGTCCAGAAATACTACTTTACTCTTGGTTCAAAGTCATATTTCAAATGTTCATAAATTATGCTTTGCATAGGCAAATCATATAAACAAAGAGTCATGCTGCTTACAAGTTACCATTGCCACCAGATGCTACCTTATCAGCTCTTAAGGAACCAACAGTTCTTCCATGTTTCATGAAAAAGAACTTTTTCATTCACTTAGTGACAGAAACTTCCTCCCTAATATAAACATCATCATGTGTTTTGTTGAGCAACAACTTAGTTCTCCTGATTAAGTATGATGTTAGCTATGAGGCTTTTTAAATGCATTTTTTTTATATTGGTAACATTCATTGCTATAATTAAATTGATAAGAGTATAGAGATATAAAGATGTATCATTCTATCACATTTATCCATATATATGATTTGTAAGCTGCCAAACTGTTTTGCTTCTTTCAACTAATGGCTTTTGTTTGTACTTGGGCAATTTTATTTTCCCCTATTCCAGGAAGGATCTATTTTCCTATTGCATTTGTTTTATTATGTTTTCACTTTAGTTTTTAAGCTTTATATTTATTTATTTGACAGAGAGAGAAAGAGGCAGAGAGAGGGAGAGAGAAAATGAGCATGCTAGCAACTCCAGGCACTGCCAACACACTCCAGATGCATGTGTCACCTTGTGCATCTGGCTTACGTGGGTCCTGGGGAATATAACTGAGGTCCTTTGGCTTTGCAGGCAAACATCTTAACCACTAAACCATCTCTCCACCCCCACTTTATTTTATTTTGAGATAGGATCTACTTAGGTAGCCCTCAAACTCACAATGAAGCCAACTGACCTCTAACTGGTGTACTCTTGCCTCAAGCCATGATCGCTGGAGTAACAAGTATGTGCTATCATGCCACGCTTACTTTGCTTGTGATTATTAAGTTATTAAACATGTGGGCTTAGTTGCCATAGTAACACTTTAAAGACTCCATCAGGAGGAAAAAGGAAGCTCTGATTCAGGCTCATTTTCCGTAGTCCAAGTGCCTTTGCACTTTGTGACCTCAGAAGATAAGCAGTTATTCAGCTGCATTTGGTTGGTTTTGCCTGGACCATGTTCATGCTAGCAGCACACAGGGAGTGACTGGTAATACCCTTCCCTGATTGTAAGACACCCTCAGAAATGCACTGACCCCACACCTCACAGAAGAGCTTGCCATTATTTAACAAATTCTTCCAGCTCCACAACACTTTTGCCCAAGGCCACAGATGTGAGTCCCTGGAGGGGGTTTCGTGTTCAGGCTCTGCCAACACCTTTGTAGAAGTGCATAGCATTGCAAACTCTGATGGTGGGATAAACCGCAATTATTCCTTTCATGCGTGTATTTTCTCAGTTAACACATTTCTGTGCTCCATGTGCGCTCCATGTGCCAGGCCTGGACCCATGTTCTTGGCACAGCCATTATATCGTCGACCCCTTCTATAAGCTTTCTTTCCTGGGAGTTAGACATGTGACTCAGTTTACTCATTCTCTTTTTGGTTCTGAGAACACGGTGGACTTGCACACTACAGTTATGTGGTTGGAAGGAGAAAGGCACCACAGACCCTTGCATCACCCTGAGTATACGTACCCTCATAGAACTGCATTCCAGGGACTTATCCCACACTGTATCTACTCGCACAGTCTAATCCAGGGTTTGGGTTGTTTGACCCTAAGCTGTGTAGAAGTCATTCTCTTATCTATGGCCCTGGGTCTACCTGGCTTCCAGTCCCATAGGAACTGCCCACGCTCCTGACTCCCACAGAGACTTCTCCTTGGGCTCCATGCTGCGAGGTCTGATGTGCACCAGTGCTTTTGCTCATCTTTTGTTTCATTTTAACTCTACCTTTTCCAGTGCTGAAGGTGATTGTATTTTATTTTCTATAATTATTCATATAGAAGTTTTCTTTCTATTCTCTTCCCAACTTACCTCTCTCTATGTTCATTACTGTGCAGCACTGTTACCCAGGCATTCAGATTGGCAAGTAGCAAGCAGTTTAAATGAGTGGCATAGTGCTCAGGTTCCCAGGAGCAGAAGATGGGCTGGTGCTCATGTGTGTATGGGACCACCACCCTGAAACTCTGTGCAGAGTTACTCTCTGATTTCTAATTCAAAAGGCAAATAGATATTTTTCTACAAAAAGAAATTATGCACACTAGGAAAATTCTAAGGAAAATGTCATTTGTATTAGATTGAACCTTTTTTAGGCATTGTCAATTGTAGCTGCAACAGGCTTTTCTAAAACTCTTTTCAGTTAGAGTGTTCACTACAGTAAGCACTGCTGCCCATCATGGCTGAGCATTTGCCCCGTGTCTTCATGGGTAAGCAGCACTGTTTGTCCATATTCACACTGGCTCATGAGGTTTCCCCTAACCTATAGCACTGACACATGAAATTTGTGGCCTTCAGGGTGAGGAGGACAGGATATGTACAAGAAAATGTCAAGGACATAAAAGTGCTGTCTGGCATAAAGGCATGTGAGCCTGGGAACACTGGAAACATAGGAATGTCTTTCATAGTTTGCATCTCTGGGATTTTGTAACCACTTAATACATCCAGACACTGTATTCCAAGATCAGGTCAACTCCAAATAACATTCAAAATATGAATTCTAACTTTTATTTAATATTTTTCTGAAGCAAGGCAGCATAACTGCCTTCATATTTATAAAATGCCTGCTTGCTTATAAGTCATTTTCCCTTCATCTTATTCACCAACCTTCATTGTCAATAACTAGACTTTTCTGGTTGTTGTTTTAAATTGCAGATGACTGGTCTGAACTAACATTGATGAACAGAAACTGTCTCTTGCATGTGTAGCATTTGTGTCCAGCTTGTGTTTTATAGGCTGCATTTATCCCCATATAACTATGAATGTAGGACAAGACAAACTCTTAAACTTAATGAAACCATTATGAGATTGTGTGTGTGTGTGTGTGTGTGTGTGTGCGTGTGCATACATGTGTGTGTGTTTGTTTAAAATGTCCTCTCGGGCTGGAGAGATGGCTTAGCAGTTAAGTGCTTGCCTGTGAAGCCTAAAGACCCCAGTTTGAGGCTCGATTCTCCAGGACCCATGTTAGCCAGATGCACAAGGGGTCGCATGCGTCTGGAGTTTGTTTGCAGTGGCTAAAAGCCCTGGTGCGCCCATTCTCCCCCCCCGCTCTCTTTTTCTCTCTGTTACTCTCAAATAAATAAATAAAAATTAATAAAACTATTTATTTAAAATGTCCTCTCGATAAGTCAGTGTTCGAAATAAGATAACAAAAGAGACTCCACTTTTCACATGTGTTTGATCTAATTTTCTAACCCAGCCCTGAGGCTATCATTTTTCAAAGCAATTCAAACTTTTTAACATATGCTTTTCTGTAACTTTTAAAAATCATGGACTGGAGAGGTGACTTAGTGGTTAAACACTTGAGTGAGGCCTAAGCACCCCGGTTCAAGGCTCGACTCCCCAGGACCCACATTAGCCAGATGCACAAGGGGGCACACACATCTGGAGTTCGTTTACAGTGGCTAGAGGCCCTGGCGTGCCCATTGTCTCTCTCCCTCTCTCCCTCTCCCTCTCCCTCTCTCTCTCTCTCTCTCTCTCTCTCTCTCTCTCTGCCTCTTTCTCTGTCTGTTGCTCTCAAATAAATAAATAAAAATTTAAAAAACAAAAATAAATTTAAAAAAGAGTAATTAGGTTTGATCCCTAGTACCAGAAAAAAAAAAAAATCATTTTGTGTGCTTTTTAGGTATCTGTTCTGCATTTAGGAATGTCACAAAAATCTAAAGTATGTGTTTCAGTTCATCCAAATCAAAGTGTGCTGTGCTTAGTCAAGATATTGCTAGAGATGCAAAGAAACTATTAAATATAATGTAGATTGTGTATGAATGGTTTGAAAGAAGGAAGTTTAACCTCATACCCTATAAGTGTTATTTAAATTAAAATATCTTTCACATCATTAAGTAACATATAAAAGGATTGTTAATGCATTTTGGAACAAAAAATTAGAGTTGAAGTGTTTATTCATGTGGAATACTAAAGATTATGCATTTTAATCAGCAAAATGGCAGAAACTAAAAATGTACAAGACTATAAATTAGGTACTTAAAATCAGCTTAACCCTTTTTATGGTTTATTATTCCTTCCTCATAATTTTCTAATTGTACATTTAGCATAAGTTAAATTGGATAATAAAAAATGAATTGCAACCCTCCATTCAAATGTTCCTCCAGTTCCTGGTTTAAATCATGAATATGAACAATTATCTTCCTCAAGCAGTGTATTTAGTTAATATCCCTCATAACCTGATTTGCATATATTATGATTATCTTTGTGCATCTTAATATGTATGAAGTTAAGTGTTCTTTAGCATTCTCAATAGATGGGAAAGTAAATGAATTAACACTTTTACTTTGGGATGGGTTTAGTGAATTATTAAAAAAAAATGATATATTACCTCTGAATAGATCAATTTCTTCCTGCCAAAATAAAAGTGTTCAACCATGACTTAATGATTTCATTTGCCTGTGGTGGCCTTCCAGAGCTGTAACTTTGCACTCACATTAAAGACAACACATGGTCTTGGACCTGAGCCAGCCAGTGGGATTTGGACTCAGAGATCTAAGAATCATCTCCCATTAAAACCAGGTGTAGGACACACAAATGCTGTGAAAGCAAGAATGATGACAGAGCAGAAGGAATTTGAGATGTTGGAAAAGATGTTAATAGCTGACCGGGGACACCTATGATAAAGTAAAATGTGTCATGAGAATGTAGAACATGCCTTGAGATGAGGGTGGGCAGATCTGGGAAATCTATTGATCTTACAGAAAGATGACTCAATGGCTCAAAGTTTGTAGCACCAGGTATTTCAGATCATAAGACACTGGTGGGATCAAGTGAGGAACAGTGAAAGAAAGCTTTTGATAAATAGTATCCTATGAAAATAACATGCTCACCACCAAGATCATCATTTTAGAATGGATGTTGGATACCACAGGGTCTCAGCAGAAGCTGTGCTGAGGTGGCAGGCACACACACAGAAGGAGAAAATCAGGGGAGAAGTGTGAAGTAAAAATATCAGGAGATGATACAAAATTTTGCTGTCATTAAAAAAAAAAGCTTCACAACAGCATTTTCATATTTCCTGAAGAAGAAGATTGCTTACCAGGATGGAGCCTGGAACTGCCAACCTGCACAGAGGCCACTAGGGAGACGGTATGCAAATTAGCTATAGTATATTAATTTGCAATGGGCCAGATGATAGATCATTTCAGCTTTATGGTCTCATGGTCTCTGTGGCTGCTGTGACACTCCACTGCCATAGTGTTAAACAGACATAGGTGATGTGTAATAGATGGATGTGACACATTTTGAACAAATAATATTTAACTGTTAATCTTTTAACTTTTTTCAAAAGATATGTGTGGTGATTTCATGAATTTGTTTTTTCACATAGATGCAAATAAACTAATCAAAATATTTTACATACAAATGTAAAATAAAAATTAAAAACAAATAAAAACCATTTATTTTATAAGGTATATAAAGTCAATGGTCCACAATTTTAAGTTTTGTATTTAATGAAATTCAGACCTCAGAAAATAATATTTGTATAAAATGAAATAATACTCCCATAGATAGATTTTGCATTATTGCCCTATTACTCTGTCTACATAGGGGATTACATAAGTCAGTCGAATCAGACACAGTTTATGGGAGGAAGGGATTTATTTCAGACTTGAAGGTCCAGGGGAAGTTCCGTAATGGCAGAAGAAGCTGGCCCCTTTGACCAAATCTACCAAGAGAGAAAAACCACCAGTAGCACCACAGGCAAGCACACTCTGGGGAGCCCAGGCAGCACTCAAGCACTCTGCATAGGTTAAACTGGAAACTGATCTGGCCCAGTAACACCTCAGAGCTGGACTCGAGGATGTGTGCACAGTGACACCTTTTCCAGCTAGGTGGCTGGAAAGTTACAAGCTTTCTTAAACATTAAAACATTTGAGTCTATTGGGGGACATGAATTCAAATGACCACAGTGAGGAAGCAGAGAACAATGAATGGTGGTGTGTAACCCTCTCTCACCTTTTCATACAGTCCAGGACCTCTGCCTATGGTGAAGTACTACCCACAGTTAAGATGAGCATTCCTACCTTCTCCAAGTCCAGGTCATCCCTCACAGGTGACTCTTGATCTCATTAAGTTGATAACCAATATAAACCATCATCAATAAAATCAATACTGAAGTTTTGTGGAGTTGTTGACTGAGAAAGGCATGAGGGATTTTTTTTTTCTTGAGGGTAATAGAAAGATCCCATGACTTGATCTAGGTGTGTTATGTAGGTCACATAATACATATACACATAAATATATGTGTACACATACATAACTTGATGGATTGGCTATAAACATAGTGATCTGCTCTAATTTTAGAGGACAAAGTTAGAAACCTTCCTTATACTTAAGGTACTTTTATTATTTATTATTTATTATTTATTTGGGAGGAGGGTGAGAGAGGGAGTGAGAGAGAAAACACAAGCCAGGCCTTCTTTGTCACCGCACATGAACTCCACCTGCATGTGCCACTTTGTTCCTCTGGCTTCATGCAGATACTGGGAAACTGAACCTGGGCCACCAGGCATTTCAAGGATGCACTTTAGTCCCCCAGTTTGAAGTTCCTTATATGTATAAATGAATGTGAGGGGATGACTGGATCTCATGACTAATCACTGTCAATGTTTCACCTGGACGCCTTGGTCAGGCTGAGTCAGGATCCAGCCAAGGTCTGTGTTGTCAAGTCATGTCATAGCAGAATGGCTATGATTTATATACACTAATTATTAGTTACAGCATGTTGAAAGAATACATGAGAGCTAGCATGATGGCTCTGTGGTTAAAGGTGTTTGATTGCCTGAGTTCACCTCCCCATTATTTACATAAAGCCCAATGCAAAAAGTGGCGCATGCATGTGGAGTATCAAGAGGCCTGGAATGTTCACCCCCCCCCTCTCTCTCTCTCTCTCTCCCCCCTCTCTCTCTTACTCTAGGAAAATAAATATATAAATAAAAATTTAAAAACTTAAAAGATGTGTGATAGCTTGTAGGGTGGCTTGCTCCTATAGTTCCATATGAGGGATGCTGAAGCCCAGCACTAGGGAGGCTGTGGATGGAGGAGTATTGTGAGTAAGTACCCAACCTGAGCTGTAGTATTACACCTTGTTTCAAAGAAAAACAAACAAAATATCAAGAAATTAAAGGGAAGAGATGTGACTCTGACTGCTGTTGAATGAAATGTTAGCCTAGGATAAGAGAAAGATTAATAGACATGTTTTCTGTTTTCATCCTATCAGACCAGATTCTGTCTCCCTCCATTCTCGTTTTAATTTTATTTATTTATTGAGGATAGAGAGAAAGACAAAGAGTGTATGCATGTTAGAGCCACTTGCCACTATAAACAAACTGTAGACATATGCACTACTTTGTGCACCTGGGTTTACATGGGTAATAGGGAATTAAATCCAGACCAGAAGGCTTTGCAAACATCTTTAACTTCTCTGCCTTGTCCCCCTAGCCCCTTACTTTTATTTTATTTTATTTTTGAGATAGTGTTTCATGTATCTCTGGCTGCCATGAATTTGATATGTAGCCGAGGATGACCTTGAACTCCTGCCTGTACCTCCTCAGTGTTGGGATGGCAGACCTGCACCACTATGTCTGGTTTCTGCAATGCTGAGAATTGAACCAAAGGGTTTGTGCATGCGAGTCAAGTACTCAACACCCTGAGTTACATCCTCAGGCATTTGTAAAAATTATTTTTCCATTTATTTCTAGGCACGTGTGTGCAATGTGTTCTGATGTGTGTATGCACACATATGTGCCCTTTTGTCACCTGCAGCAGAAGTTGCTCATTTGCAGCACTTCAATAGAACACCAAGGTCCTGCTCCATCATTCTTCTGCCAGGTCTTGTGTTTGGAGTTTAGAGTTTCTTATTCACTGATTCTTAAGCTTTCAGGTCTCTGCTGATTGTTGGGTCTCTGACCCCCTGCTGGATTGGAGTGATGAACGTATATGGCCATGTTCAACCATTTTACATGCGATCTGGAGATTTGAACTTCAGTAGTCTGTGGGCTCCCTCAGGCTGTTATGCTTGTGCAGGAATATACATAACCAACAAATATCCAGCCCTTCTTCTTCTCTCTTTGTTTTGAGACAGTGTGTCATATAGCCCTGGAAGGCCTTGAGCTTGTTATGAAGCCAAGACTGGTCTTAAACTCCTGATCTGTCTATGCCTCTCAAGTGCAGGATAACAGATATGTAACAACACACCTGGATTTAACTTCTATTATTTATTTATTTATTTAATTTATTTTGAGGGGAGAGATTTTATGAGCTAGGGACTTACTCAAGCCTGGGTTGACCTGGAACACACACTGTCATCCCAGGCTAGCCTCAAACTCAGAGTGATTCTCCTAGCTCTGGTTCCCCAGTGCTGAAATTATAACCATGGACCTCTAGAACCATCTTATTTTCTATATTTATGATAATTTCATCACATTATTGTAAGAATGTTTGTTCCTTTCTCCCTCTTTCTTGGTAAGAGGGTAAGAAAGCAGGCATCACTGAGCAAATGAAGTCAGTTATACACCATAGACCTTAGTAGGATAGTCTCAACAGGGCCAATTAAAGAACCCGGCCCTTTGAGGTTAGCTGTATTGTCCCATCAGGATGTCTTGCTTTACTTTATGTGGGAAATATGAGGGCCAGAAGCTTGGATTCTCTGGCCATACATGTCTGACCTATGCTGGCTTTTAGAATGTGTATCTAGTCACATCTAAGGAGAAGTTTCTTTCCAAGAATCAGCTGATATTCTTATTTCATCACAGAGAGACCTGTGACCTCTGCTCCTGGAGAACTCTGGAGCTGCTGGTGAGGACAAGCCCTGGCACTATGCTACCATGCATTCAGCTGGGTGTGGGTATGTGTGGTTCACTGACCAAAGCAGTGGTGTTCGGTGTGTGGGATCTTACAGCAGTGCTGGCTGTAGTCACACAAAACCACATGTAAAGTCAGAAATACACTTCATAACCAGAGGGTAAAAACCACAGGAAGGGCTCACGTGTGTGTGTGTGTGTGTGTGTGTGTGTGTGTGTACTTATGCACATATACATATGAGTGAGTTTTTGCATGTATGGAGATGGCCAGAGGGCAACCTTGAGTGTCATTTCTCATAAGACTTTCCACCTTTTTGTGAGATAGGTCACTCAGTGGTTGGCAGCTTGCCATGTAGGCTGAAGTAGTCAGCCAATGAACTTCTGAGATCTGCCTACTCCTAGCTAGCACTAGGAGTACAATTTTGCACCACCACACTCAGTTTAAGTGTGTGTGTGTGTGTGTGTGTGTGTGTGTGTGTGCATTGCACATACCACTGCATGTGCATGGAGGTTTGAGGTGTTTGACTTCTGCATGCACTATGTTTGAGACAAGGTTTCCCTTATTATTATTTTTTTTTTTGGTCTATTCCAGTTTGGCTGGCCTTTGAGTTTCCAAATTCTCCTAGTTTCACCTCACATTGATATATGTATCTTGGGATCACAGACATGTGAGAGATTTTGAGTTTGGCTTTATGTAGGTGCCAGGACATCAAACTGAGGTTCAAGGTTGCAAGCAAGTACTTTACACTGGAGGCATATCCTCAATTCCAGTTTGCACAGACGCAAGATGGTATTCCTTTCAGTGTCCACCTTGTATCACTCATCCGTGTATTTCTTTCCATGAGATGGGGTCTTCCCCTCAACCTGGTCTTTCCCTCAGTCCATGAGCAAACCCCAGCTATTCTTGATCTCCACCTTCCACACACCATGGACTGGGGTTACAGATATGTGCAGCCATACTCAGCTTTGTACATAGGTTCTGAGGAGTCAAACATGAAAGTTTTAGTGGCAAGGCCTCTTAGTTCTGAGCCATTTCCTTGCCCCACTTTCTAATGGGACTTCTGGGTCTTGACCTTAGGTCTGCATGCTTATGAGGCACACATGTTAATGAACAAGCTGTCTTCCCACCCCAGGGGATACTTTGGAGGGTTCAATGGTTCTGGTTGGATTCTGCACTCCTCATTGAATCCACCATCCAGGTAATTTCTGCACTTGGCAGTTGAGTAGTGGTTCACCTCAATAGTAGGAATGGTGGATCAATATGGGATTAAACCTAATATAAACTTACTACTTGGGAAACCTAGGGAAACAATTCTTCACGTGAAAAAAGGGAGAGGTCCTACATTTTATTTTGAAGATGTAATAGCCCAAAAACACTTCAAAGATAATTGCATGGTAAGTTATTGTATTTGTGCACAGAACATGTCATACCTTTGAGTCCAAGGGCTCATATCTTCAGTTTTATTTAAATTTGCAATGGAAACATGGTTCACCCATTATGGTGTTGTTTTGCAAAGTCAAATGACCAAGGTTTGATTCTCCAGGACCCATGTAAGCCATATGAACAAAATGGTACATGTGCCTAGAGTTTGTTTGCAGTGGCCTGAAGCTCTGGGGCACCCATGCTTCCTCACTTTCTCTCTCTCTCTCTCCCTCCCTCTCCCTTCTACCCCCCTCTCTCCTCATTCCCTATCTCTCAAATGGATAAATCAAACATTAAAAAATTAAATAACTGAATAAATAAATTTGAAATAGGAATTTGTGGCTGGAGATGAGAAAGCAGAAAGAAGGATGGGGCATATATTTCACTTCAGACCCTCTTCACAAAACAGTTCCAGAATTCTTCCAGTGAATCAGAGTTGGGCTAGCATTTGCCATCACAGTTCATTAGTGAGCTCATGGACCTTATGGACAGATTGAGTAGTTAGTTCCTTAGGTTTTCACTTATCCCTTTACTTGGATTCATGTAGCAAGTGTCATACACCATGGGCTTGTGGAGGGATCAAATATTTTTGCTGTTTACAAGACAAGATGTTATTGTAGAATACAATCCATTCCCCAACCCCCTTGCAACCAAAGAACTGTTATTGCAGTGCAGGTTCTAACTTCTACATGATCATTCTCAAACACACAATTACCTGAAGGAGAATGGAATGGAAAAAATAAATCAGTCTTTAAGAAGCTAGGAGCAAGCCTACCCTTGTTTTCTCTTTCCTATAGAGATATTGGTTTCAGTGATTTGCCTTCTGGTGCCAACCCTGTTGTGTCCCATCCCATTTATATAGGAGGCTAAGTCTAGAGCTATCCAGATGAATTTGAATGGAAATAGGAATTTGGGTAGCTGAAAACTTAATTTGAATTTGAAACAGGCTAGCAACCTTTCCTCCTCACTATAATGTGCAAAGTGAAACAAGCACACGTCTTCCCATGCCCCTGTCTGCTAGTCTTGGGTATGGGATTTGGAGTTTATGAAAGTCAGAGGAGCTCTGCTGAAAGAAGTTGTTATTGGTAGGCTATTTAGTTTCAGACATCAAGGATGATTATGCAGACAAAATCTTCTCAAACATTTTCTATTGGTGACACATTCAGAAAAGATCAGACTTATGTGGTCCATAAAGGAATGCTTCTCAATCCCATGGGTCTTCCCTTGGGCTTTGACCCTTCTGTGCCCAACTCTGACACCAGAGACTGTGGAAAGTAACCCTTATATTATTGTCAGTTAATAATACCTTATGAGAAAGATATAGCTCTTATGAAATTGCTGAAGTGAACTGTTCCAGAACTCTGTAGATTACATACTGTTGGGGTAAAAAAGTGAGACAATGTAAGTAAAGGATGAATTATTTATTTTTCTTAGGTATGAAAATACTGTACTGGTCTGTCAAAGGAAGTGTGTGTGTATGTGTGTGTGTTGAACAATGCCTGAAGTTTGGCTGAAACAAGAAAATATATATATATATAACTTGACACACAAGCATGCTTGAAGTTCTAATCAAATACATTGCTTTGTATTTATTTTAGTTTTGCGATTTGAGTCCATTTTTCTGGCTAAAGCCATTTCAGGGTGACTGAATCACATGCATTTCCTAATGTACAGTCTCTAAAATATATAAATGTAAAATAATTTGTGTTGTGCATCTTTTTTTCTCCATTTTTATTAACATCTTCCATGATTGCAAAAAATATCCCATGATAATACCCTCCCTCCCCCTACCTTCCCCTTTGAAATTCCATTCTCCATCATCCACTCCCCATCTCAATCAGTCTCTTTTATTTTGATGTCATGATCTTTTCCTCCTCTTATGACGGTCTTGTTTAGGTAGTGTCAGGCACTATAAGATCATGGATATCCAGGCTATTTTATTTCTGGAGGGAGCATGTTGTAAGGAGTCTCACCCTTCCTTTGGCTCTTACATTCTTTCTGCCACCCCTTCCACATTAGACTCTGAGCCTTGGAAGGTGTGATCGAGATGTTCCTCAGTACTCCAGTCACTTCTTTCCACCACTATGATAGCTTCTGAGTCGTCCCAAGGTCACTGACAGCTGAAAAGAGAAAATTCTGTACCCAAAGTGAAAGTAGCATTAATATAAGGGCATGAATATTAAGACAAGTGCTTACTGGGCAGTTTGATAAGCATAGTACATACATTTATCCAAAAATCAGCAGATGTTACACCCCTAGGGCTCATGACTACCCCTGTTTTAAATTTTCAGTATCAGGGATGTATTCCCAAACCAACTGCCCTCCAATTGGACTGGAGTCCCAGTCCATGTGTTGTGCATCTTAAGATAGTGAAAGGGAAAACTATTCCTGAAGTATGCAAGATACACTGGAGGAAATCTGTTCTCCTGAAACTCAAATGTGTGACAAAAATCAAAACTTCCAGGCAAAATGTCAGACTTTATAAGCAAGGGAATTGGTAGCTTACAAATCAAAGGCCACAGAAAGTAAAAGGGACTGACAAACATCTGGTTGCACATAGAAAAGTTCCCTGAGGAACATGATATTAGGAACAGGTTTAAGGAAAATGAAGCAGGATACTCTCACTTCTGGTTAGAGAAGCTTCTCTTTCAGATGCCCATGGCCACTTGCATGACTCAAAAGCCAACATAGTGCTAGAAGAAGGGGTGGAGGAGTGTCCAGCACTGAAACATCTCACACCCTCTAAGGCTCAGGATCCATTGTGGAAGAGGTGGCGGAAAGAATGTAAGAGCAAAAGGAAGGGTACCACTCCTTACATACAACTGTCCAGACAGAAATTGGCCTTGATATCTAAGACCTCACAGTGCCTAGCAATACCTACACAAGACCCTCCTAATAGGAGAAAAAGATGACATAAATTTAAAGGAGTGACTAACGGAGAGAGGGAGCAGACTTATGAAGGGGAAAGCAGGGGAGGGGAGGAAAATACTATGATTTGTTGTCTGTAAGTATAGAAGTTGTTTATTATATATATGTAATATATATAATATATTACATATATATATATATACACACACACACACACACACACACACACACACACACACACGTATATATGAAAAATGGATCAGGGGTCTTGGAGAGAAGGCTCTACACGGTTGTGGGGCTGGAGGAGGAGCTGAAATATCCCCTCCCCCACCCTCAGAACCCTTCTGTGACTCCTCCCCACACTATGATGCAGACCTGCTATTGCCCAGGCAACTTTAGAACTCAGTTCTCAGGCATCCTTGAGTTTCAAAGTATAAAGAAATATCTCTCTATTCTGAACAGACATACTGAACCATGGCTGAGCTTTAGCTCAACTTTCTTGGACACAGACCCCAACTGCACCTTTCTCAGAATACTGGGGTTGCTTCTTGATTACCTGTAGTTCCTGATATACACAGTGTTCTTACCATCACCCTGGAAAAGTAGGCATCAGAACAGTAAGGAAGTATGATGATCCCCTGAGAGGTTTACTTATTTATGCTTATATTTCTAATTTATGTTCTTGTGTTACTGAATGCATTTGTCTGTCCTTGGAGATGGGACACTGAGAAGAGTACAGAAATATTCCTGGTGTATGAGGCCTAGAGGCATGGATGTGTGTAAGAAGCAACTGGGGACCTAAGGTTTTCATCTGAAGCCTACAAGCTAACTCTACTGGTTTCATGAAAAGGTCAGAATACTGTAGCCAACAACAATGATTCCTGGTTTTACTCCCTTTATTAGGAAGGGTAGGTCCTCTGAGAGGAAACAGCATCTCTTGGCACTTGAGAACATGTACATTTCCTTCTTCATGCTGATAGGGGAGCAGTGCTGACCACTGAGGCCCCCAATAAAGCCTGGAGCCTGAGCTTTGTCCCCAGGACCCAGGGTCCTCAGAGGGAGCAGTGCTGACTACTGACCTCAGATACCATGGTTGAGCACAAGATTCTGACTGAAAACACCAAGTGTGAACCTAATAGGCAAGAGTCTTCATAGTTCTAATAGAGCAATCAGAACCTCTTCAATCACCTCTGAAAGTTAATAATGAAGGAATAAATCTTGTTAATTTAATAGATGAGACATTCTATATAAATGAAAATCTACACATCCTAGAAACAATACGAATAAAGTCCAACTACTTATTCTATCCTTTCTGTTCTCATGGACAGGGCATATCTGAGGAAGGAAGGAATCATTGAAGGGTAGGTCTCTGCCCGTTGGGCCTGATCATTCGAGGTTTTCCCCTCCTGTCATTTTCATAAGGTGTCAGGTCCATGATATGAAGGTGTCATATGAGGGCACATTGAGACATAAGACACTTCTCAGAGCTTATGTTCTACTCACTAATAGCAGTAATGCCCAACCTGGGCAGTGGGTGCTGCTCACACAGTTCCAAAGTGTGATGTCCAGAAAGGAGTTGTGTATTATTGCTTTGGAGTTAGAGCTTTAGTCTGTTGACAGTTTTTTATCATGGATGTTCATCATCTCACAGGAAACACTGACTTCTGACCTTCACAGATGCTGTTGAACGTCACATGGGATGATGTACATTAAGGCAACTTGTACATGAAATACAAGCCTCATTTACACATGGGGACATCCTTCATGTTATTGTTGATCATCTGACCTTGTCCATTTGTTCTTGCTGCCTTCGTTATCCACTAGTCTAAGTGTCTTCCTAAAAGAGACTTGTGTTTGATCTGTATGTGTCTACCTTCATTCATATGACTGAGTCTCCTGCTTTTGCAGGTCAGAGAACTTGGCAGAGAAAAGCAGATGGGAGGATACTGTCGTCTACTATGCAAAGGCAATTCTTCTTCTGCCTTTCACCCAAGCCCACTTTCTCCCACACTCTGTGCATCCCATAGACTCAGGGATTCCTGTTCTTGACAAGCAAGGGGTATTTGTAGGAACAGATATGTCAATGAAGACACTGTGAGAGGTTATAGAGGGCAGGCATGAATAGGACAGCAAGAATGGACATATAGCATATAAGCTTGCTCAGACACCAGACATGTTTACGCTCTGAGTAAAAATGTAAAGTTGCTTTTCATGCAGGCCCCTGTACCAGCCATATGCTCACACTCACTTTTAGCAACTGCTGTGCTCATATCCTTTCTATTGTGTCTGTAATAGTGAAAGTGCTGCTAAGGTCAGTTTTCAGCTCTCACATGCCTCTGAAGATGGCCCTGCTTCTTCTGTGTGCCTGTGGCTTCCACATATGTGAACTTCCATGTTCATATCCTTTCCTATCTTCAGTAGTGAAAGTGCTAATGTCAATTGTCTGCTCTATCATGCCTCTGAAGATGGTCCTGTTCCTTCTGTGTCCCTGTGATATCCATAGCTTTGCTAAGACTTCATGCACTCTGTTCTCTCACCTCTCAGAAAACCCAGCAGAGTGTTAATTTCAACTCTCCTGCCGAATCTCCTCCAATCCCTTATCTAACTAAGTTATCCCCTTACTTTCTGCCATAATATTGGGGAACTCACTGCTACCAAAACTGTGCTCTCACTTGAATTCTATATCCCCAAGGGATTATATTCCACTTCAACTACTATCTTTTCTCCCTCCTCTGCCATGGCATACCATTAAGAATGCAGCACCGCTTTTCAAACCAGAAACTGCTCTGTCTAGAGTGGACTGACCTACTGAGTTTTCCAAGAATATCTGAACAACAAAAACCATTGATAGTACAAGATGTGCCAAATCAGAATCCTCCCAATAGTGGTTTATGGGCAATGCTAGGCCATCCTGAAGCCCACTTAATGGCACTGGCTACAGGAATATATGTACCACAATGTCACTGTCTCAATCACATCCCATCACCTGCCTTTGGACAAATTGTGCAAGAAGAATGGGATTTGTAGAGACTAAAAGTGTGGGGTACTTAGAGTCCTGGATCTTTCAGAACATTGAGGAAAGGTGTACACATGGGAGATCAAAGCCATGTAGAAGAGAGAGAACATCAAGGGTAGTAAAAGAGGGCTTATGTCTGTGAGCTAACCAACAGCACAAGACCAATTTCTCAAGAGGACTCTGAGTTCACAGCTCTATGTAACATGAACACTTTTCAGATCTCAAGGGGGAGCTCAGAAAGGATATTTCTCTCAGCAGAAATAAGACACACAGGTCATCACATGACACTGAGTGAAGACAAGAAGATCACTGTGCCTCTCAGAAAACAGAAGTCATGTCTGGCTGTCATCTGCCTATACACCAGTGGAGATGATGAGAGAGAATGTGAAGGACAGAGATATCCCACCCTTTCTCTCCGCCACACCTCTCTGCTCACAGCCAGCACTTCTGTTGTGGGCCAAACTGTGTCTCTGACTTCAAAATTCATAAATTGAACCCCAGCACCTGAAACTGACTCACTGGAGATAGTTCCTTCAGAAAGATGGCTGAATTAAAAGGAAGAATCACCATGGATCCAAATCCCATATGACTGGCACCATTATAAGAGGAAATTTTGACATAAAGATATCAAAAGCAAGGTATGGTGGCATTTACCTTTAATTCTATCACTTGGGAGGCAGACACAGGAGGATCTCCATGAGTTCGAAGCCGCCCTGAGACTACATAGTAAATTCAAGGTCAGGCTGTGCTAGAGAAGTATTCTACCTCAAAACAACAACAAAATACACCAGAATATGGTTCTGATTATACACATTTATTTTATTCTATGTTGTTATTCAAGTGGGGGGAGGGAGGGAAGAAGAGACAGAATTGACACACCAGGGCCTTCAGCCACTGTAATCAAACTCCAGAAGCACACATCCCGTTGTGCATATGTGCAACACTGTACCCCTGAGTCACTGTGTGTTTGGTTTACTTGAGACCTGGAGAGTTGAGCAAGAGTTTGTAGCCAAGCACCTTAACCACTAAGCAATCTCTACAGCCCTGATTATACACACTTGTAATCCCACTTGCAATACTGTGGAAGGAGAATTCAAGTTTGAACAAGCCTGGAATGCACAAAGAGAACTTTCTCTAAAAATAATGAACCAAAGACTAACATAACACAGAAAGGGAAGAGGGAACAGAAACTGGAAGGACAAATTTACAAGCCCAGACCCCAAGGAAGCCAGGAGCTAGGGAACCTGGAAGAGGCAGAAAAGACTCTTCCCTGGAACCTTTGGGAAGACCAGGCTTGCTATCACCTTCAATTTGGACTGACAACTTCTAGAAGGATAAACTTTAATCTTTAAGGAATCTCCCACAAGAACCTCACTAGCTGACCAATCTCTGAGAAGGTAAGGTCTATTACCTCTCATTTTTCCTCATGACTGCCAACACTATTTGTACCCTCGACACACTGATATTTCATTCTGGAATGGGCTTGCACCTACCACAGTTTTTATAATGCTAGTCTGGGGTTGCCCTCCACATTTCCCCTCCTAGACTCTCCTCAGTCCTTGGTTCCAAGCTCAGTTTGATGGGAAGCTGTTCCCAGTATGCCCCATTTCTCCCAAGACAGCTTGCATTACCCTCACAGGCCTGCAGTCACCACACCTCATTTCTGTCCAAGCAACTATTCCCACATTCAATTACTTATGTTTAAGGCTAACAATGGAAACTCATTCTGGCTTCGTCTCACATCATATGACACAGGTCATGGCTGTTAGCCTCCACATGGATATAAATTGGAGTGAGGTCTCAAATGGAAATTACTACAGGATGGCACAGTAGTTAAATCTGGGCGGGATGAACTCAGGCCCAATGAGGGCTGGACACTCTGCCTACTTTCTGGTCTTTGCTCAGCAAATTATTATTTTCTATACATGCTCATGTGTTTGTACATATGGTCCCCAATTGGTCACCGGCCCAGTAATGGGCTAGTTTGCCAACAACATTGCTTGGTCACCCAGAGACAAGCTGCATGTGGAACCTGACATGGTGCCTTCCTCAGGACCCTGGTGAATACAGTCATATAAATAGCAAATGAGGATAGTGTCTAAGAAAAAACAAATAAATAAAAACACAGAAAACAAAACAAAAACCTACCATGTCATTCATAATGCCCAAATCCCAAGAAGGAAATCCCCAGGTCTTCATGGTATCACTGCATAATTCTACCAAATTATTAAGGAAGAATAAGGAGAAATTTTGTTCAACTTCTTCCAGTAAATATGAAAGAAAACAACTCCAACATTTCTTATATTTTGTAGTACTCGGGGTAAAACCCAAGGCTTTGTGCAGAGTAGACAAGCACTTTACTACCTAGCTCACAACTTTTTTTATGAAATCTGTATTAATTTGATATCAAAAGCAGAAAGAGAGCTAGAGAGATGGCTTAGTGTGCAAGATATGTATGAAGCCTACGAACCTAGGTTCAATTCCCCAGTATCAATGTAAGCTAGATGCACAAGATGGTACATGTGTCTGGAATTTGTTTGCAGTAGTTTAGAAGCCCTGGTATGCCAATCCCCCCAACACTTTTTCTCTCTCTTAAATAAATAAAAAATACATTTAAATATAGAATAAAGCAAAATACAGATATAATGTAACAATATATGCCTCATACATGAAAATCACAGATGCATAAATTCTAGCATCTCTCAAGGAATATTTAAAAAATATATACTCCTGATTTTCCTTGAGACTTCCAGCCAAGATGGCAACCGCCTAGCTGTGCTACAGATACCTGGGAAAGAAAGGCAAGAAATTAAGGGTTATCAGGGTCTTCTTACCAGTGGGAGGGCACAGTGTGGGTAAAAACAGGGAAGCACGCATCCCCCCTCGGGTGGGTAGTCTACCCCCACACATACAGCTGTCGCCCCACGCCACACGGCTGTGCTCTGATCGCGCGCCCACCAGCCTATCACACACCTGCCAGCCTGCTGCACTGACAGCTCTGCCTTTGTGCTCTGACCATGCATGTTGGCCAGCCATGCTGTGCTCAGTTCACACACCTGTGGGGGCCACTACTGCCGTGATTAGGCGGCTGCCAGACTCCCGGCTGCTGTGCTCCAATCGCTTGCCAGCCGGCCAGCCTCTGCTGTGTCCTGATCCTGTGCCCGCATCAGCTGCCTCTGCACTACAATTGCACATGCAGAGGGCCCAGTCCCACAGCAAGGGCCACACAAGACCACACTGAGTCACTAGCACCAGCTCAGGTGCCATCCCTTACCTGTCCGTTACCACCCATCCCCCACTCCCCTGAAGCAGGAGAGCACAGACTGTTTGCAGGTCCCAGTGCTCCCAGCCAGAGTTTGGGCAGCTTCAGGGCTTGCTACCTCAGTTGCCTTTCAAACTCGAAGGCAAGCAGCTTTGGAGCATTTCTGGGTGAGAATTCAGGCAACTTTGGCACCCCTGTCAGGCAATAGATAGGTGGCTTTGGCAAGAGAGAGCAAAAACCCAGGCTGCTTGCAACTGCCCCAGGCTGCCTTGGATTCTCATTGAGCTAGATGCCAGCCTGCTCCACCCACCTACCTGCACATATACTGCCATGGGTAGACCACAGCATAAAAGAAATAACATGAAAAATAAAATGCAAGAAAATCCAGACAGATCACCCAGTCCAACAAGGATTACATCTAACCAAAACATAGAAGACTGTTTAGGATCAGAACATCAAGTGGCAGCTATGAGCAATGCAACCTTGAACAACCAACTGCTAGAACTTGCAGGAAAGTTACAAAGGACAGAAAATTATGTGGATGCTACCATCACCAAGCTAGAGCAATATGATAAGACACTGGAAGGAATTCAAAGAGAGCTAAGAGAGTTGAGGGAGAGTGAAAAAAAAGAGGACTTTAAAAATCAGCTGGCCACACTAAATGAAAACATAAAGAAATGCAAGGATGATTTCCAAGAATCATCAAGAAAATCAGAAAATGAGACAAAAAGGGAGCTGGACAAAGGGATGGAAGTGATACATAGGAAAGTAGTAGAAAATGCAAACTTAATTGGCAAGTCCAAAACTCGATAGAGGCTCACAAGAATAGAGTCAGCAAAGTGGAAGATAGAAACTCTGATCTGGAAGACAGGATGGAAAAAACAGTACGAGGGTCCAAAAATTTCAGTAAGTTCAAAAGTTCCTGTGAACAGAACATGAGGGAAATGTGGGATACATTTAAACGTCCTAATATCAGAATCACTGGAATACCAGAAGGAGAAGAATTTCAGACCAAAGGCATGGAGAACTTATTTAACACAATAATTGAAGAAAACTTCTGCCGTCTCTTAAAAGAAAGGCGCATCAAGATTCAAGGAGCAAACAGAACTCCTAACCGACTAGACCAAAGGAGAAACTCCCCAAGACATATTATCATTAAGACTCTAAACATTGACACCAAGGAAAAAATCCTAAAAGCAGCTAGGGAAAAACAGCACACCACTTTCAAAGGAAACCCCATCAGAATTACTTCAGACTTCTCAATGGAAATCCTGAAAGCTAGAAGGGCCTGTAATGAAACTCTCCAAACTCTAAGAAACTATGGCTTCCAACCCAAACCACTCTACCCAGCAAAAGTCTCCCTTATAATAGATGGTGAAAGGAAAACTTTCCATGACAAAACTCAGCTTTACAATTATATGGACACAAAACCAAACCTACAGAAAGTACTCCAGGAAATTCTCCACAGAGAAGAAACAAATAACCAAACACAAATGCCTACAAGAAACAGATCACAACAACCAAACCCAGAGTAGACAGAAAAAATTTCAAATTTCATGGAAAGACCAACAAACTTCTACCACCACAACATGGCAGGGATCAAATAAAATCTCACAGTCATCACCCTTAAATATTAATGGCCTTGGGCTGGAGAGATGGCTTAGCGGCTAAGCGCTTGCCTGTGAAGGCTAAGGACCATGGTTTGAGGCTCAGTTCCCCAGGTCCCACATTAGCCAGATGCACAAGGGGGCGCACGCGTCTGGAGTTCGTTTGCAGAGGCTGGAAGCCCTGGCACGCCCATTCTCTCTCTCTCCCTCTATCTGTCTTCCTCTCTGTGTTTGTCGCTCTCAAATAAATAAATAAATAATTTAAAAAATGTTAATGGCCTTAATTCACTCATCAAGAGACACAAGCTAACAAAGTGTATCACAAAATAGGACCCCTCAATCTGCTGCCTTCAAGAAACCCACCTTACCACTAAAGACAGACACCTCCTCAGGGTGAAAGGATGGAAAACAATATTCCAAGCAAATGGGAATAAGAAACAAGCAGGTGTAGCTATATTAATATCAGATAAAATTGACTTTACACCAAAAACAATCAAAAAAGATAAAGAAGGCTACTTCCTACTTATAAAGGGAACAATCCATCAAGAGGATATTACAATCTTAAATCTGTATGCACCAAACACACGGGCACCACAGTTCATAAAACAAAACCTACTTGACAATAAAACAGAAATAACCACCAACACCATCATAGCTGGGGACTTTAACACACCATTATCAGTAATAGACAGATCATCCAAACATAAACTCAACAGGGAAGTAAGAGAGCTCAACAAAAACATAGAACACTTAGACCTAACAGACATCGACAGAACTTTCCATCCCAAATCAAAAGACTACACAATCTTCTCAGCAGCCCATGGAACATTCTCTAAAATAGACCATTTACTGGGACACAAAGACTGCCTCCAATATTTAGGAAAATCGACATAATTACCTGCATGATATCAGATCATAATGCTATATTTATAGAAATCAACAACAAAAAAACCAACAAGAACCCCAACGGCAACTGGAAACTGAATAGCACATTCTTAAACAATAAATGGATAGTGGATGAAATAAAAAATGAAACTTCAAAATTCCTGGAATTGAATGACAATGAGAACACATCATACCAAAACTTATGGGACACAATGAAGGCAGTCCTCAGGGGAAAATTCATAGCACTCAATGCCTTCATAAAAAAGACAGAAAGATCCCAAGTGAATAGCCTAACCATCCACCTAAAGGCATTGGAAAAACAAGAAAAATCCAACCCAAAGAGCTCCAGAAGGAAAGAAATAAAATCAGAGCAGAAATTAATGAATTGGAAACCAAGGAAACAATTAAGGCAATTGACAAAACAGAGAGCTGGTTCTTTGAAAAAATAAACAAGATTGACAAACCTCTGGCCAATTTGATCAAGCAAAAAAAGGAAAGACTCCAAATTAACAAAATTCAAAATGAAAAATTAGAGATCACAACAGCCATAAGTGAAATTGGCAGAATCATCAGAACTTATTTGAAAAACCTCTACTCCACAAAACTGGATAATGTGGAGAATATGGATAAATTCCTGGATGCATATCATCTACCAAAGCTAAACTCAGAGCAGATTAATCACCTCAATGAACCCATCACACTCATGGAGATTGAAAAAGTAATAAAAAAAAAAAAAAAACCTCTTAAAAAAGAAGAGTCCAGGACCAGATGGATTCCCAGCCAAATTTAATCAAACCTTCATGGAAGAACTCAAACCAATCTTTCTAAAACTGTGCCACACAATTGAAGAACAGGGAAAGCTACCCAACTCCTTCTGTGAAGCTAGTATCACCCTAATCCCAAAACCAGGCAGAGATGCCACAAGAAAAGAAAACTACCGGCCTATTTTCCTAATGAACATAGATGCAAAGATCCTGAACAAAATACTCGCAAATCAAATCCAACAACAAATCAAAAGCATTATCCACCTTGACCAAGTGGGATTTATCCCAGGAACACAAGGGTGGTTCAACATATGAAAATCTGTCAATGTAATACACCACATAAACAAGCTTAAACATAAAAACCACATGATTATTTTGATAGATGCAGAAAAGGCCTTTGACCAGATACAACATCACTTCATGATCAAAACATTGGAGAGAATCGGCATGGCCGGTTCACATCTTAACATAATAAAGGCAATATACAAAGCTCCAAAGGCCCAAATAATACTTAATGGAGAGAGACTGGAGGAATTCCCATTGAGATCAGGAACAAGACAGGGATGTCCTCTCTCACCTCTGCTTTTCAATATAGTTCTGGAAGTCCTAGCCCAAGCAATAAGACAGGAGAAGGAAATAAAAGGGGTACAAATTGGAAAGGAAGAAGTTAAGTAAGCTCTATTCACTGATGACATGTTTGTATATGTAGGAGACCTGAGAGACTCCATACCTATACTCCTGAAGGTGATTAACTCCTATAGCAAATTAGCAGGATAAAAAAATCAATGCACAAAAATCAGTAGCATTTCTGTATGCAAATGACAAAGAAAAAGAAAAAGAAATAAAGGACATAGTCACATTTTCAATAGCAACAACAACAAAAAGAATACCTTGGAGTAATGTTAACAAAGGAAGTAAAAGATCTATACAACGAAAATATAAAAACTCTCAAAAGAGAAATTGAGGAGGACTTGAGAAGATGAAAAGACCTCCCATGCTACTGGATATGTAGAATTAACATTGTGAAGATGACAGTCCTACCAAAGGCAATATATAGATATAACGCAATTCCAATTAAAATCCCTACAGCGTTCTTCACAGGGAGAAAAAATAATCTCAAATTTCATATGGAAAGGCAGAAGGCCTCACATATCCAAACATATCCTCAGCAAAAGAAATACCTCTGGTGGCATCACCATACCTGATCTAAAGCTATACTACAAAGCCATAGTAATAAAAACAGCATGGTACTGGCATAAAAACAGGAGTATAGACCAATGGAATAGACTTGAGGACACGGATTTTGGGTCAAGCCACTATAGGTACTTGATATTCGACAAAGGCCCAAACAATATAGGCTGGAAAAAAGATAGCATCTTCAATAAATGGTGCTGGGCAAACTGGAAAACCACATTCAGGAAACTAAAACGTGATCCACACATTTCACCATGCACTACACTCAAATCCAAATGGATCAAAGATCTCAAGACCAGAAACTCTAATACTACTGGAAGAAAATGTAGGAAGTACTTTCCATGATATAGGAATGGAAAAAGACTTCCTGAACAAAACCCAGTGGCTCAAGTGCTTAAACAGTCACTCAACCGATGGGATCATATGAAGCTGAAGAGTTTCTTTACAGACAAGCATATAATAAGCAAAGCCAATAGAATACCCACAGAATAGGAGAAAATATTTGCAGGTTATCCAACTGATAGAGGCCTTATCTCTAGAATTTACAAAGAACTCAAAAGTCTAAACAATAAGAGGACAAATACCCCATTCACAAAATGAGGCACAGAGTTGAACAGGCAATTCACAGAGGAAGATATACAAATGGCAAACACACACTTAAGAAAATGTTCATCATCCCTAATCATCAGAGAAATGCAAATTAAAACAACTATGAGATTCCACCTTACCCCAATAAGGATAGCCAACATCAAAAAATCAAGTGAAAATAAATGCTGGCGAGGATGTGCTGAAGTAGGGACACTCATTCACTATTGGTGGGAATGCAGGATGGTACAACCACTTTGGAAAGCAATATGGAGACTCCTGAAAAAGCTTACTATAGAAATACCAACAGACCCAGTTATACCCTTACTAGGCATCTACCCTAAAACCTTCAAACCACAGGCCAAAGAGATTTGCTCAACCATGTTTGTAGCAGTTCAATTCGTAATAGCTAAAAGCTGGAATCAACCCAGATGTCCATCATTAGTAGAATGGATACCAAAGATGTGGTATATCTACACAATGGAATTCTATACAGCAGTAATAAAAAATGACACAAAGAAATTTGAGGAAAAATGGTTGAACCTGGAACAGATCATTCTCAGTGAACTTACCCAATCACAGAAAAAAAATCGACACATAGTCTCACTCATCTACAACCCCTAATCTGAATCTACCCAAGATACCTTACATACCCAGCAAGTACCTCATGGGCTAGACAATAGGATGGAAGGGGAGGACGGGGAGGGCATCGAAGGGTGGAAAACAGTAATCTGGACCCAAACGGCAATGGTACCATAAAATTCTACTTCCTAAAAGACAGACCAAATGGCTGAACCTTCACTAGACCCTTACAGGAAACACCTGAACCACAAGACACTGGAGAGGGTAGGATGAAGACTAACCTAAATCTACTACATCTTCCCTCCCTCCCTCTCCCCCTCTCCCCTCTATCTCTCTCCTCTCTAACTCTTGTATATTTGTTATGTTTCTCCTCATTTTCTTAGTGGGCACTGACCTGTAACCCCCACTTCCAGCTTGGGGCTACCATCCACAATGAGCTTTTGATCAGAGAAACCTACAAGGTTTCCCAAAAGAATGACAGACTTCTGTCAGAGTACTTGATGACCCACCAAAGTGGTAAGACCCTATTGCTGAAGACTCCATACACATCTGACACATAAAATGGAACGGCATGGCTGGAAGCCAGGAGAGAGTCAGTCCTCAGACAGTTAGTGTGTCTAGTGCCAGAAGGTGCTACATGGGCGACTGGGAGAAATGACCAATATCTGTACAAGCAACTCATTGTCCAACCTAATTAGCAACAAATAACCTGATGTGATGCCCAGACAAGTGCAATAGTGGCACACAGCCCTGGTGGGGAACCATCTGCTCTTTATTTGACTAACTGATCCCCTCAGTGGTTCTAGACCCATAGCTGGAGCTGGGAAACAAGTCAGAACCATACCCAAACACAAGCCCACTCTCCAATATCAAGCTACCATCAATCATGGGGTACAAGAGGGCCTACACCTATTAAACTCTCTATCAAAAAAGTAAGTGTTATCTCAATTTTCCGGGTGCTAACTTACTCTCCATTGGAGAATCTGCTTCTGTTTTTCAGATAGATGCAGATCCTATGGAGAGAGCCACCCCATCATACCTCAAAAGGGGCCCAACTGAAAGTAAGGAAAATTGGTGAAACAAGCAAGGGTGATGTTTTCCTGTGAACCGGATATCAGCACAAAGGGGAAGGAGACCAACACAGAGAAAAATCAACTCCTACCAAATCAGAGAGCCAGAGCCTCAGAGTCCCCCAACACCCCAGCACTGAAGCAGACCAAAAATGAACCCAACATGGTTCAGGGAAATTTTGCGGAAGAGGGGTGGAAATAATGTCAGAGTCACATGTCGGGTCATGATTTGCAGAGACATTTATCATACCAATAACTGTGGGCTAACTCCTTAATGCACGGCCCATTTACATCAACAAGGAGGGTCCAATGGGAGGGGGTAGATCATAGATGAGCCTAAACAATGGTACCAAACTGCCTGTGTTTGCTGAATAGAAAACTAATAAATTAAATTTAAAATATATATACTCCTGATCTATTGAGTTTAACCAAATATAGGATACAATCTATGGCCATATCACCCAGAACACATCTTACATTCTGTGATCTAGAAGCTACACAGGGTTAGTACTTGGATGGTTGACTCCACAACTGTAGACTATAAAGTCAATATATAGTTGATATTTTAATATAATTACATATTAGTTATATGTAAACACATAAATTTCTTGTATTTAGCAAACCAAAATTAAAATGTAATGCATTTCAACTGGTTTAAAACAAAGGAAACACTTGAGAACACTCCATAATGTGATTTCCATTCCATGTGGTGAGTTGGATATTGTGGTGCATATCTTGAATCCCAGCACTTGGGATGCAGATGTATGAGGATTGCTGTTATTTTGAGGCCAATCTGGGCAAGAGTATGACCCTGTCTTCAAAAATTATAAAAGAATAAAAAGACAAGAAAATAGTGCCAGTGAAACCTGGAAACAGTTTAGGTGGAAGAGATCCAAGACAGAGAGAGAGAGGTGTGGGGGCGGACTATGAGAAATGTCTATAGAAATGGAAATAAGACTTAGTGGGATTTTTGCCCAAAGAAGACAGTGGATGCAGCAGCCACACCACCAAGAGATTGGATCCCACCAGGCAAGTGCAGGAAGGACTCCAGTGCTCCAAGAGCAGCACAGGCCATGGAGCAAGTTTGCAGTATTAGAAACACAAATCCAAACATAACTCAGATGGCAGAGCGAAGATTGGATCACAGCAAACCACAGACACACACTAGAATTTTAAAAAAATACATGAGAATATGAAATCAAAAGATTTACAGAACATACTATATCCCTCACTTCTCTCTCCTTTGGTCAAGGGAGCAAGTCTCTGGACACAGGACAAGCTCAACAGTAGCTGATCAATTGTCTCCACAGGGAAAGGCATCTGATGTGAGTTTTAAACATACTTGCTTTTAACAAGTGAGCACAGGATATTAAAGACATCCTAGGAAAGATAAAAGGATACATTCAAGAAAGAGAATACAGAAGAGCTTCTTTAAATGTATGATGGGCTCCAGAAGGAGAATAGGCTACAAAATTTGGTTGGGAAGTAAAAATAGACAGAATTATAGCAAAGGGTAATCAATTTAGCGATTTTTATTTATTTTTAATTATTTGTCTAAGAGAGACAAAAACAGACAGATTGAGAGAGAGAGAGGGAGGGAGGGAGGCAGAGAGAGAGTATGGTTGTGCCAAGGCATCCAGCCACTGCAAACAAACTACAGACATGTGCATGAGCTTGTACATCTACCTTATGTGGGTACTGGAGAATCAAATCTGGGTCCTTTGGCTTTGGAGGAAGGTCTCTTAGTTGCTACAACATCTTTCCAGCCCCAGGGCTTTTTTAAAAATAAGCAAAAGGAAGCTGTTGCAGTCAGGTTCACATTTCTGGTATAAATCACCCAACCAAGAGAAGCCTGTGTGTGTGTAGGGGCGGGGTGTATGGTTAATTTTGGCTTACAGACTCGAGGTGAAAAAGCTCCATGATGGCAGGAGGAAGCAACAACATGAGAAGAGGGTGGACATCACCTCTGTCCAACATCAGATTAACAACAGGAGAGTGTGCCAAACACTGGCAAGGGGAAACTGGCTCTAACACCCATAAGCCTGCCCCCAAGAATACACTGCATCCAGGAGGCATTAACTTAATTTGTGGGGACCCAGAATTCAGAACGTCCAAGTTTATGGGGTCATCTGAATCAAAACACCACATTCTGTCCCTGGCCCCCATGAACTGATAACCATACATGATATAAAATGCAATGCATTCATCCAACTTAAAAAACCCACATGGTGTTTATCAATCCTAATGATGATCAAAAATCCCCATAGTCCAACATCTTTTAATTGAGTTGCCATACCAAAAAGCCTCCAAACCCATAATGGTACTGAATAAACATTCAAACTACAAAAGATGGCACTGAGCATATCTAATAAATATTCAACCAATACAAGATTTAAACAGAGCAAACATCAAACTCTGTTGCTCCAAGCCCAACAACTCTAGACAGTAATGAGTGTCCAAGTCAATTCTAAGCAATGATGATTCACTGGAGTTCCAATTCTACCCCTCCAGCTAGGCTACTAACAATTTTGGAAAACCTCATCTGGTGCTGGCAGTTCTTGGCAGCCATCCCAAAGTGCCAGCATCTCCACTGAGTCTCCATCGCAACACACACAGTTCATCCTCATGGATCCATTTGGTTGCCACACAGGTAATCCAAGAAGCCTAGTTCACACTTCCAATGGCCATTTCCCCATAAAAGAAAAGAAAACCATGTTGCAAATGACCCTTTATTTCTTGTATTTTTTATACTCCACAATAGCATGTGGGCTGCCAATTTGTTAATCCAGGGGAGAATAAAGCAGACTTTGAAGAAGAGGATACTCTTTCAGCACTCAGGCCCCTTCAAAAGAGTCTATATTCTTTCTGTTGTCCCAATGCAGGTCAACTGGCCCATTGTCAATGCTTGTAATCTCTCAAACAAGTGCAGCTAAACAGGGAGAAATTTGGGGCCAACTATTTCATTTCTTTCTGTGTTATATCCCTCTGCTCACACCAGTCCATTTTTATGTAATGCAACTCTGCACACATTCTCAGGTCATGGACATAACAGCAAGCCTCTCACACAAACTGCTTCTATCCTGGTCCCTGCAAAGTTCTTTCTCACTCTTATAAGCCAAACCCCACAGTCCATATTTCTTACTCCATTTTGGTCTTTCAACACATATCAGAATAGTCCATCAAGTCGTACTTGCAGCACTGCAAGGTGTCTTTTAGGCCAATATTTCAAATTTATCCCCATTCTTCCTGCAAAGCAGTTTCAAAAGGCAAAGCCACAGAATCAAATCTCTGGCAGCAATAGCCCCACTTCTGGCACCAACTTTACTGATACAGTCAGGTTTGCATTGCTTGCAAAAGAAACCTGACAAAAGCAGATGGTGGGGAAATTGCCATCAGCTGGAGAGCTAGCATTCAGAACACCTAAGTTTATGGAGGACAACTGTATCAGACCACCACAGAAGCCAATGGAAATTTTGTTTTTGTTTTTGTTTTTGTAAAAATTTCCTTAGTGGATGGGCTGGTGTGATGGCTTAGTGGTTAAACGCTTGCCTGTGAAGCCTAAGGACCCCGGTTTGAGGCTCGGTTCCCCAGGTCCACGTTAGCCAGATGCACAAGGGGACGCACGCATCTGGAGTTCGTTTGCAGAGGCTGGAAGCCCTGGCGTGCCCATTCTCTCTCTCTCCCTCTATCTGTCTTTCTCTCTGTGTCTGTCACTCTCAAATAAATAAATAAATTACATATAATGAAGAATTAAATATTATTAAAATATATTACATACATAAAATTGTCAAAAATAAAATAAGCAAAACTCTGGTTTAAAAAAAAATTCCTTAGTGGAGATAAAGTCTTGCAGCACAAGCTTCAGTGCCCAAGTTCAACTCTGGATTCTATGTAAAATCCAGAAGCCATGGCAAGCTTCTGTAATTCCATCATGCTGAACATGAGAAGGGAGGATTTCCTAGAAACTCAAAAGCTCTTGAGAGTGAACAACTTTCCCTCACAGTAGATGGAAGGCAAGAAACAATACCTGAAAATTGTTCTCTAATCTCTGTACCAGCCCTCACACATGAACATGCTCATATGTGTGTTCATGTGCATGTGCGTGCACACACACACACTCATACACAGCCAATTTGCCACTGGAAGATCTATCATCACAATACTTTAACATTACTGTAGACTGGACAGAGCTGCAACAGAAAAATAATGAGTTCTTAAGAACGTGTGGACAAAACAAAACAAAAAAAAATCTGCCAACACTTCACTGACACATAATTGTTTTTTTCATAATTACATTTTTATCTTGAGTCAGGACCATGTAGCCTAGGCTAATCTCCAATTCCATATATAGCTGAGGATAGCTACATTATGTGCTACCATGTCCAACTATGCAGTGTTGGGGCTCAAACTCAGGTCTTCATGTTTGTTTGGCAAGCACTATACCAACTGAGTTATATCTCTAGCCCCTCCTCATAATTTTAAATGTGTCACACAAAATTAAATTGACATTCCTGTTATTTTCATTAAAAAATTCACTTCATAGTCAACATTTCAGCACATTGAAGTGTAGTTTTCTTTTGAAAATCTATTAGAAATAAACATATTTTATATCTAAAAAACAGGATAATAAAGAATATCTAAGCCAGGGGTGGCACAATATACCCTTAATCTTAGCATTCAGGAGGTTGAGGTAGGAGGACGGTGGTGACTTTAAGACCATCCTGTGCTTCACCAGTGAGTTCAGGTCATTCTGGACTAGAATAAGACCCTTCCTTAAAAAGAAAAAAAATCCCACTGGGTGTAATACAGCTTGCCTTTAATCTCAGTACTCAGAATACTGAGGTAGGAAGATCTTCATGAGTTCAAGGCCAGCCTAAGACTACATAGGGAATTTCAGGTAAGCATGGGCTAGGAAATATCCCAAAGAATGGATTAATGAGATTACATATATATTACCTTGTAGAAACTTTCTAATTATACATGTATGTATACACACACACACACACACACACACACACACCAGAGTGAACAGGCAGCACACAGAATAAGAAAATTTGTTCAATCCATACTTCAGATTATGATTTGATTACAGAATAACTCCATATCTTATGTTTAATACTTGGTGTTCAGGTGGTGGGACTGTTGGGGAAGGTTGTAGTACCTCTAAGAGGTAAAAGTTTACTGCAATAGATCACTGGGGGTGGCCTTTGGGGTTTTGTAGACAAGCCCCATTTCCTGTTCATCATCTCTATTCTTGACTGTGGATATAATGTGGACATCTCATCACCCACTCCTATGTCATGTCTTCTCTGTTGAGATGGACTGTATGCTCTGCAATTGTTAGCCAAAATAAATCTTTCCTTCCTTAAGCTACTTCAAATATTAAGTCATAGAAATGAGTGAGTAACTAATACATTTCAGTAAGTGACTAATATCGAAAATACACAAAATTTATCTAAATGAATAAAATCTAGAATCAAAATTTAAACACCAGGGCTGGGGAGATGGAGCTCTCAAGAACACTTGCTGCTTAAATATAAGTGTACGAGAGGGCCAGAGACCACTCCATTTCAATTTCCCTAGAACAGCTAGAAGGGGCTAATGCATATCTATAACACATGTACATGGAAATCAGGGGAGATCAGTGAATTTCTAGGGCTCATTGACTGAAAAATGGCAGCCTCATTTTGAGTGAGAGACCATGTGTGAAGGAAGAATGAAAGAGAGGGGGCACCCAAAGTTCTCCTCTGGTCTCTACATAAACACAGGCTTCAGTACACACATGTGCATTCACAACACATAAACAAAAACCACATGCCAATCTGCTACATCTTCCCTCCCTCCCTCTCCCCCTCTCCCCTTTATCTCTCCCCTCTCTAACTCTTGTATATTTGTTATGTTTTTCCTCATTTTCTTAGTGGGCACTGACCTGTAACCCCCACTTCCAGCATGGGGCTATCATCCACAATGAGCTTTTGATCAGAGAAACCTACAAGGTTTCCTAAAACAATGACAGACTTCTGTCAGAGTACTTGATGACCCACCAAAGGTCAGTGGTAAGACCCTATTGCTGAAGACTCCATACGCAGCTGACACATAAAATGGAACGGCATGGCTGGAAGCCAGGAGAGAGTCAGTCCTCAGACAGTCAGTGTGTCTAGTGCCAGAAGGTGCTACATGGGCGACTGGGAGAAATGACCAATATCTGTCCAAGAAACTCATGGTCTAACCTAATTAGCAACAACTAACCTGGTGTGATGCCCACACAAGTGCAATAGTGGCACACAGCCATGGTGGGGAACCAACTGCTCTTGATTTGGCTAACTGACCGCTCAGTGGTACAAGACCCATAGCTGGAGCTGGGAAACAAGTCAGAACCATATCCAAACATAAGCCCACTCTCCAATATCAAGCTACCATCAATCATGGGGTGCAAGAGGGCCTACACCTATTAAACTCTCTATCAAAAAAGTAAGTGTTATCTCAATTTTCCGGGTGCTAACTTACTCTCCATTGGAGAATCTGCTTCTCTTTTTCAGAGAGATGCAGATCCTAAGGAGAGAGCTGCCACAACATACCTCAAAAGGGGCCTGACTGAAACTAAGGAAAATTGGCGAAACAAGCAAGGGTACTGTTTTCCGGATGAACCAGATACCAGCACAAAGGGGAAGGAGACCAACACAGAGAAAAATCAACTCCTACCAAATCAGAGAGCCAGAGCCTCAGAGGCTCCCAACACCTCATCACTGAAGCAGACCAAAAATAACCCAACATGGCTCAGGGAAATTTTGTGGAAGAGGGGGTGGAAAGAATGTCAGAGTCACATGTTGGTTCATGATATGCAGAGACATTTATTGTACCAATAACTGTGGGCTAACTCCACAATGCCCCACCCATTTACATCAACAAGGAGGGTCCATTGGGAGGGGGTAGATCATGAATGAGCCTAAACAATGGTACCAAACTGCCTGTATTTGCTGAAAAGAAAACTATTAAATTAAATTAAAAAAAATAAAAATAAAAATACCACATACCACTTCATATATACTGTACACATATAATGCAAAAATTAAATAGATAAACAAGAAAAACCAAAACTCAATCAATAAATGAACCAATGAACTCGACTGTTCTCAAAAGAAAAAAATACAAATGCCCTACAAATATTTTAAAGTTTTCAACATCCTTAGTCATCAGAAATGCAAATTAAAATTTCCTTGAGATTCCATCTTACCCTAGTTAGACTAGCTATCATCAAGACAATATATTAACAACAACTACTGGTGAGGATGTGCAGAAAGAGATGCTCTTACTTGCTGTTGGTGAAACTATAGTGTTGCAGCCACTATGCAAATATGAGGGTGTTTTCAAAAAACTAAAAATAGAACTTCATGTAAAATTACGCAGCTATCTCACTCCGGAGAAAATAAACAAAAGCCTCTATATTTTACCACAAGGATGTACATTCATGTTCAGTGCTGCTCTGTTCGCAATAGGTAGGAAATGGAGCCATCCTGGACAGCTATCCACAGACGATTGAATAATGAAAATGTAGTACATATATGCCATTGAATTTTATGAACTTATTTGAAAAATGGAATTATAAGCCAGGTGTGATGGTGCATGACTTTAATTCAAGCTCTATGGAGGCTGAGATAGGAAAGTCACTGTGGATTTGAGGCCAACCAGAGGCTACGGACTAAGTTGTACATCAGCCTAGGCTATCATGAAACCCTATTTTGAAAATATATAAACACTGAAATTAAAATATTCAGAAAGACAAATGAAACTGGCCAGTATTATATTAATCTAAGGTAACTCATACTCAAAGACAAACACCACATGTTCTCATTCATATGAAGATCCTAGCTTCTAATTTTTATACACATGTATTATGTGAGAATGCATTCATGCAGTGGCCAGGAAACTAGAAAGTAGCCTATGAGAGGGGAAAGAGGCTTTAAGAAAGAGGTATGAGGAGGGTAATAGAGCATATATAGTATGAATGTGGAAGGATGCACACTGGATGTGGAAGGGGACATGTTTAGACATGGGACAGAGAGATGGGGAAAAGTTCAGAGGAGAAATAGTAACCAAAACTAAATATGTATGAAAATGCCTTATAAAAGCCTGTTTCTATGTATGCTAATTTATAAAGAAAAATGTAACATAAGCATGATTCTAATAAGACGTTTTTATTTATTTATTTATTTTGGATTTTCGAGGTAAGGTCTCACTCTTAGCTCAGGCAGACCTGGAATTCATTTTGTAGTCTCATGGTGGCCTTGAACTGTCAGTGATCCACTTACATCTGCCTCCTGAGTGCTGGGATTAAAGGCATGCACCACCACACCCAGTATAAGACATGTATATTTAAATAGTGTAGAAATAATAAAAGACTCAAGGAGCTAAGAACAGTTTGCAAATAGAGAGACTACAGCTGATAGTAGGAAACTGAAACCTGAGCCACAGGAAGTGAGATCCAAGAAGTTAAAAGTCTGCATTGACCACAAATGGGTCTGGAAGTAGACACGTCACTAGTCAAGCTTTAGATGATGGTTCAGTTCCTGTCATTACCTTAGCTTCAGCCCAGGGATATGATAGGAACAAAGAATTCTGGTAAGTCATGCCTAGTTTTCGGCCCCATAGAAACTAAGGGAATAAGCTTGTGTTGTTTTAGGCTAACTTGGGGATAACTTGTTATACATTCATGGAAAATGTTGCAGTCAGGTTCTCATTGCTGATAGAAATCACCCAACTAAGAGCAGCTTGTGAGGAAAAAGAGGTTTCTTGGCTTATAGGGTCAAGGGGAAGCTCCATGATGGCAGGGGAAAATGATGGCCTGAGCAGAAGGTGGACGTCATCCGCTGGCCAACATAATGTGGACACTAGCAACTAGAGAGTGTTCCAAACACTGGCATGGGGAAACTGGCTATAACATCCATAACTCCCCCCACCCCAACAATACACTTCCTCTAGGAGATATTAATTCCCAAATCTCCATCATCTGGGAACCCAACTTCAGAACACCTAAGTTTAAGGGGAACACCTGCATCAAGCCAACACATTCCACCCCTGCCCCCCATAAACTAATAAACATCCATGATGTAAAATGTAATGCATTCAGTCCAACTTTAAAAGTCCCCATAGTTTTTATCAATTACAATTATGTTCAAACACCCCCATAGTCCACAATCTTTTAACTGAGCCATAATAACAACAAAAATCTCAAAAAACCCATAATGGCACAGAATAAACATTCACACTGCAGAAAATGGCATTGGGAATTACAAAGAAACAGTCAGCCAATACAAGATTTATAACAACCAGGGCAAACATCAAACTGTAACTCCAAGTCCAACAACTGTAGCCAGTGCCAAATATCCAAGTTCGATAATTCTAACCAACAACAAGTCTCTGGCACTCCAATTCTGTCCTTCCAGCTAGACTACTCACAGTTCTGGAAATTTTCATTGGGGCCAACAGCTTTCCTTGGTAGCCATCTCATGGTCCCGGTATCTCCACTGCAATCAACAGTTCATTGTCATGGACTCATGGGATCTCCATGCAGTCATCCAGCAAACCTGCTGCCCTCTGCTGAGACCAGTTCATTTCTATGCAGAGCAACCCTGCACAATTTCTCAGGACACAGGCATAACAGCAAGATTTTCACACAAACTGCTAGCCCAGTCAAAACAAAGCTCTTTCTCACCCTCATAAACCAAATCTCACAGTCCATAGTTCTTGTTGCATTCAGGTCTTTCAGCTCTGACCAGAATAGTTCATCAAGCTGCACTTACAGCACTGCAAGGCATCTCTTAGATTAAGGTTTCAAATCCTTTCACATTCCTCTTGAAAATCAGCTCTAAAAGGTCAAATCCACACAGTCAGGTATCTAGCAGCAATCCCACTCCTCAGCACTACTTTACTGTTGCAGTCAGGTCCACATTGCTGGTAGAAATCACCCAATAAAGAGTAGCTTGTGGGAAAAAAGGAGGGTTATTTTGGCTTACAGGCTCAGGGTGAAGCTTCATGATGGCAGGGGAAACGATAGCATGAGAAGAGGGTGAACATCACCCTCTGTCCCACATAAGGTGGACAACAGGAACAGGAGAATGTGCCAAACACTGGCATGGGGAAACTGGCTCTAACACCCTAAGCCCACCCCCAACAATACACTCCCTCCAGGAGGCATTAATTCCCAAATCTCTATCATCTGGGAACCTAGTATTCAGAATACCTAAGTTTATGGGGGACACTTGAATCAAACCACCACAACACAGATACATATTAATGTGGCCTCAATAAAAAGAACATACAACACATAATCTGTAATTAGAGATACATAAACAGACACCCTCACTAAGAAAGTATGTAAGGATAGTTATCTAAACTGTTAAAAATGGAAGTTATCCATTGGGAAAGAAAACTGACAACTAAAAGAATTAGCTGAGTAGAACTGAGTGTTTTCTGAGGAAATCTGCTCATACTTAGTCTTCAGTGTTGAAAAGTTACAAATGTTATTATGTAATGTACTTTGCTCGCCCAACTCATAACATGAAGAAATGTGTGTGGATAGAATATGATGTCCATGTTTAGTAAGGTGAGGTAAAACTCCACAGCATAGAGTCTTCACCATTGATCTTCTTCTTCATCCCAACTTAAATAACAATTAAAATACAACTCAATGTCCTCTCATATCCACAATGACTCTTCTACAAACTTTTAGCAATTTCCACTAACAATCTCAGAAAGTCATTGGCAATACCCAGATGCATTACAACTCCTCCCACTGAAAATACAGCATTAATTATCTAGATAAACCATGTATTGTCAGGAGCATATATGTCCATATTGTTAAGAACACATACACTTTTAATGATTTTATTCAAATTATCCTTTTTTTGCATCCCTTTGGAAAATAAACCCAATTAATCTTAGCATGGCACTTTTACTTTACCATGAAATGATCTTTAACTTCTACCATAAAATGATCCATAGCTCAGTTTTATGTAAAACAGGTCCTAAATAAACACTTCTTCAATAACCCAAGTTTACATCTCAGTACCAGGCTTATGTATAACAGGTACTACATGATTGATTGATAGATAGATAGATAGATAGATAGATAGATAGATAGATAGATAGATAGATAGATAGATAATTGATAGATATGAATCAGGTATGTAGGAAGATAAATGATGGAAAATTTATATGTAATACAGACAGGCTAATATTGTGGTACATCTATTTAGGCAATTTTTTTCTCACTCTAGCCCAGGGTGATGTGGAGTTTATAATGTAGTCTCAGAGTGTCTTCAAACTCAAGGCAATCATCCTACTTCTGCTCCCTGGGTGTTGGGATTAAACACATGCACCACAACACAGGTATATTTTTAACTACAGTTTAAGCACAATTAAACTATAGCACTGTTTAGGACAAAAGTAACATTAACAATATTTTATTATTCTTACAACAAAACACATCTTTTAAAATTTTAAAATAAGAAAAGTGAAGGAAATTAAACTCCAAGTAGAGTTCTCAATGATTTAATTGTGAATATTTCCAAGAAAAATATCATAATAGATGTATTTTAGGATCCTGACAGTCTTTTGTATTCATCCTTTCTTATACAAAGCACAATCTTTTACTCAGAAAAGAAATGTAGCAGAAATGTTCCTATATTAAAGTTCCCAATATTTTTAATTAGAAATGTTGTACTACAGGTTTAAAACAGGAATATGGGGACTGAATAAAGGATACAGATGCTGAGTAGTAAAGTTGTGTTTAACTTGCATAAGTCCCTAGGTTTAATATTCAACACCTAAAACAAAAAAAGAATAAAAGAGAAAAGCACTATGTTCTTATATTTACTTTGCAAAAATACCAAATGAATTTAAAAAAATGAGGAAAAATTAGCTATCCCTGAAGAAATCTTCAGAATCCCTATTTTTTAAAGAACCAAAAATGCATGTTATTTCTGTATCCCTCAACTTAATTCACTGGTGACCATGTCTGTGCCAAATATCCTAAAGTCAGTACAAAAAGATATTTTGTGACTCAAGTCGAAGCAAAGGATATTTACCTGCAACTCTGATATTTTTCCAACAAGATTGGCAGTAATGCATTGTTCTTTGCTGTGTTGTAAATATTCAAGCATTTTCTGGACAATAACTGGTATGTTCTTTGCATTTGTAATTCTGTAAAGAAACACTTCAGTCTATTTAATAAAGAGAAATAAAAACAGTATGATTAAACTATACTATACTAAGTGAGGTAACCCAGGCCCAGAAAACCAAATGTCTTGTGTTCTCTCTCATATGTGGATCCTAGCTACAAATAACTGGACTACTGTGTAAGTAGGAAGAAAACTCAGTAGCATAGGCTAGTAAGCTAGAAATGAGATATAAAAGGAATAGGGAAGGAGGGAGGAGCCACCTAATAGGATGGTATTGTATATATGTAAGTTGAAGAATGTATTAATGGAAGTGAAAAGGTCTAAGTTAGGTCAGGGAAAGAGATTGAGTAAGGAAAAGTGGAAGGAGGACTAATCAAAATCTAAGAGGATATAAATAAGTCATGTGGAAGCCTACTTTTGGGCAATGAAGCACACAGGAGCCATAGATTATTTCTAGAAAATTTTCAGTGCCAGGAATGGGATACCTTCCAGGGAGTTGAGGTCCCTGATGCCCCCAAACATTACAGGGCATTGCTGAGGCCCTTGGTTTCCCACCGGGGATAGATGGAAAGACCCTACTGCTGAAGACTCCACATGCTTGGGCTGCAACATCACTGGTAAATCCTGCTGGAGCTGAGCTGAAAACCTATTCCATGTAGACCAGCTGACAGAAAGCTGTAAAAAGCCATGCTGCATGCAGTTCAATGGGAAATAGAGAAATCCCCAATGCACATACCCAACAGTGGATACTGCAAGCCATATATTTGGCCAGCCAGGCCAAATGATCCAACGGGTGCAATAGTGGGACATCTGTTATGGGGGAAATCAACAGCCCTCTAATTTGACTGGAGGCCCACTCCATGGGAGACCATATATCCCTGATACTTAAAACCTGTAACAGGGGTAGTCATGAGCCCTAGGAATGTAATGTCTTCTTCTGTCTGGCTAAAAGTATATACTATGCTCACCAAACTGCCCAATAAGCACCTCTTTTAGTGTTTATACCCACATAGTAATGATACTATCACTTTTGGCTAGAGAACCTTCTCTATTGAGATGACAGTGACCTTGGGATAACTCGGGAAGCATCATGGTGTTGATAAGAAGTGACAGAGAAGGGCTAACCACTGAAATATCTCAATCACACCTTCCATGGCTCAGGGTCCATTGCAAATTGAACTCCAGATTCATGAGCCACCTTATGCATCTGGCCTATGTGAATACTGAAAAATGAATCCTGGGTCATTAAGCTTCACAGACCAGTGCCTTAACCACCAAGCCTTCTCTCTAGTCCCTGAAAGGTTTTTTTTTTTTTTAAATAAATGAAACTAGTGTTATTCACCCACCACAGATGTCTGAGAAAATTTTGATTAAAGGAGAGAAATTGCTATTAGTATAAGTAGATTTTATTGAATGAATTTATTGATTGCACTTCTGTACTTTAACTGTAGTATGACCGTCATTAGCTCATCTATGTTAACGTTGAGTCCTCTGCAGGGTGCACTGTGTGGGAAGGTGGTGGTAACTTTAAGACATGGAGCCTGGCTGAGAAAATGTGTCACTGGGAAGAGGCGGGCCTTGAGGGTTGATTGATACCCCACCACTTCCTGTTACCTCCTGCTTCCTGACTATGTGTGCAATGTAACCAACTGGCCTGCTCCTGCCACATTATGGGTATTTTTCTTTCATCTGACTTGTTTTTATTAGACAAAATATGAAAATATGGCTGGAGGGATGATTCATTAAGGTGGCACATGCGTCTGGAGTTCATTTGCAGGGGCTGAATGTCCTGGTGTGCCCATTCTCCCTGCCCCTCTCCTCCTTTCCCACTTTTTTTCCCTCTCCCTCAAATAATTTTTTTTAAAAAATTAAAAATGAAAATAAATAAAATGAAAAGTCTACAAAAATGGATCAGTTTGCAAAGTGCAAGCCAGTATTGTATGAGGTTCTGAGTTTGAATCCCCTGCATCCAGACAAATGCATCTCACAGCACCCTATGCCTGTAATTCAAGCACGGTGGAGGCATGGGACAGTCTGGCCAGGTACAATACCCCCCGCCCAATTATTTATGTCTGAGGTCAAACCTGCCTGAGGATGAAGGAGAGAAATTGAGGAACATACCCAACATCTACTTCAGTTGCCCACACATGTGCACATTCACTTGTGTGCACATATACACACACATGGGAGCCTCAAAACATACCACATGCATGCATATATGTACACATGCCATACACACAAATATATGCAATCAATACATTTTAAAAGGGATGGTGAGATTGCTCAGTGGTTAAGGCATTTGTGTGAAAAGCCTAAGGACCCAGATTCAATTCCCCAGCACCCACATAGGCTAGAGGCACAAGGTGGCACATGCATCTGGAGATTGTTAGCAGTGACTGAAGACCCTAGGCCTTAGGGTTCCCATTCTCTGTACTTTCTTTCTTGAATAAGTAAATAAATAAAACATAAAATATTTTTAAATGAAACCAGATAACTCACAGGTGAACTGTACAGACATCATAACTATTGCACCTTCCCAAATCACTGTTGGAGTTTGTCAATGCAAAACATCATTCAAACAAAGTAAATCTGATAATCAGAGCATTAATGCCCTCAAGGAAGACTTTGTGAGGTAATCTAGGATAGTGGCTACAAACTCCAGCATTGCTGAACTTTAAAAATGTGCCCTGAAACATGCCAGTCAACCAGCAAAAATACACTTTTCTGACCCAGAAAAAGAGAAACCACATAGATGTCATCTGTCAAATATAGGGCCATGGTCACACCCACACACATCTCTGCTCTTTTCTGTATTTCTCAGAAAATGCCTGCCAAGATAAAAGTACCACACATAGGTAGAGTCCAAAGGTGTCTGAGGCTATCAGTAATCTATTTCTTTACAAATAAGTGTCTTTAAAGTACATTCTAGGGCTGAAGAGATTGGCTAATGGTTAGGGCATTTGCCTGTGAAGCCTAAGGACCCATGTTCGATTCTCCAGATCCCATGTAAGTCAGATGCACAAAGGTGAGGCAAGCAGAAGGTCATACATGGCCACTAGCTTGCACAAGCATCTGGAGTTCAATTTCAGTAGTTGAGGCCCTGGCACACCAATTCTCTCTCCCTCTCTCTGTCTCTCTTGCACTCTCTTAAAAAAATAAAAATAAGAAAACAAACAAAATACATTCTAAAGTACATTACAAATATATGACAGAATGTTGGATGATAGGCAATAGTGCACAGTTAATATGCAAGTGTCCATACGTATGAAATGATGGAATAGAGTCCATTATTATATTATGAGCAAAGAATAAATGATGAAGAAGATGCAGGAGGCTTCGGCAAAATAATTTCAAGTGGGTACTGGAGAGATGGCTCAGCAGATAAGTCACTTGCCTGTGAAGCCTAAGGACCCACTTTCAATTCCTCACTACCCACATAAAGCCAGATGCAAAAGATGGGGCCTGCATCTGGAATTCATTTGCAGTGGCTGGAGTCCCTAGCATGCTCATTCTCTGTATCTGCCTCTTTTCTCAAAAAAATAAATGAAGCCGGGCGTGGTGGCACATGCCTTTAATCCCAGTCCTCGGGAGGCAGAGGTAGAAGGATTGCTGTGAGTTCAAGGCCACCCTGAAATCACAGAGTGAATTCCAGGTCAGCCTGGGCTAGAGTAAAATCCTACCTCAGAAAACCAAAATAAATAATAAATAAATAAATGAAAAATTTTTTAAAAAGTCACAAGGAAACTCATATACAATTAAGTGTATATTAACTATGACTAATATATGGTAACACTAGTAATATGAACTAATAAAAATGAAAAATGAAGAAAGGAAAGAAGTCACATGTAAAAGCTGACTAAGGAAAGTTATTATTTTCTTTTCAGTATTTTTTTTCATTTCTTTTTTTGAGAGAGAGAGAAACAGAGAGCACATGCATGAGAGAGACAGGGATTTGGCACACCAAGGTCTCAGCCAGTGCAAGTGAACACAAGATGCTTGTGCCACCTTGTGGCCATATGCAACCTTGCTCTTGCCACACCTTTGTGTATCTGGCTTACTAGGGATTTGGAAAGTCAAACATGAGTCCTTAGGCTTCACAGACAACCACCTTAATTGCTAAGCCAGCTCTCCAGCCCAAGGAAAGTTAACTTCTAAGTCATATTTGTCAGGATGTACAAACACAGATTGTACATGAACCTCATTAACTGGGTAGATCATTTGAGTTGGAAAGAACAAATTTAACTGTGGGAAGGATCTTGGACTGTACCAGGAAGAAGAGAGTGGGATGAGCACAAGCATGCATCTCTCTCTCTCTCTTTCTTACCCCCTCAACATCCTCCCTGCTGATGTATGTTGACAACAGCTTTCTGCTTCTGACATGCTTTCCATACCATGATGGACTCAACCTTATAGTGCAGTATAGAAAATTAACACTTTACTTACTTAAGTCAGTTCTGGCCAAGTATCTTTTCACAGTCATCAATCAATCAATCAATCAATCAATCAATCAATCAATAAAAACCAAATATGGGCCAGGTGTGGTGGCACACGCCTTTAATCCCAGCACTTGGGAGGCAGATGTAGGAGGATTGCCATGAGTTTGAGGCCACCCTGAGACTCCACAGTGAATTCCAGGTCAGCCTGGGCCACAGCAAGACCCTACTTCAAAAAAACAAACAAACAAAAAGATTAACAAAATAAGAAATATAGGTTGTCTAGTGGGAATTGGGAATTTTATAAAGGTTATTCATCAAAATTGAGAAAATGTGAAGGAGAAGTGGAGTTTATTTATTTATGAAAGAGAGAATGGGAGTTCCAGGGTCTCTAGCTCCTGCAAATGACCTCCAGATGCATGCACCACCTAGAACATCTGGCTTACATAGGTACTGGAGAATTGAATCTAGGTTCCTAGGCTTTGTAGACAAGTGCCTTTACTGCTAAACAATTTCTCCAGCCCTTAAATGTTTATTGTTTTTTATTTCTTTACAAGCACAGAGAAATAGAAAGAAAATAGAAACATAGATAGAATGAGTATGCCAGGGCCACTAACCACTGCAAACAAATTCCAGACATGTGCACCACTTTGAGTACCTGGCTTTACATGGAAACTGGGGAATTGAACCCAGATCAGTAGGCTTTGCAGGCAAGCAACTTAACCACTGAGCAATCTCCATTGGCCTGTTTTCTCCTGTTTATGCAATACCGGGAATAAAACTACCCACAGTTAGGCTGATTCTTCCCACCTAGTTTAGAAATCCCTCACAGACATGACTCAAAGATTTTGAGCATGACAGTGCTAAATCCCTTCAAGTTAACCACCAGAAAAAACAAGCCAGTCCCCATTGTATGTTGAAGTGTTAATTTCATAGACAGTTCATTATACACACATACACACACACATATAAACAGACAAATGTATCTGTGTCAATGGAGTCTTCCATTCACACACAATATGGAAACAGCTATACCTTGTCTGGGCACATATACACATTCAAGCATACTCATGCATATGTATAAAACATATGAACATGTATGATACAAATGAATATGTTTAACACACATGAACATGTATCACACAAATATGTATAACACATGAACATATATGACCCACATGAACTTGTATAATACACATGAATATGTATAACACCCATGAATATGTATTACACACATGGATATGTATGCATACCCACACACATGTGTATGAATTGACAATATATACATACAAAGTCATGGAATACATGCAAAACATACACATATAAGTACCCACAGACTTACATATGAATGTACACACATATATAAATGCATGCACATTTATGCACATACCACACATAGGCAAATTGAAATTGACATATGTATAGATACACACCCATATATGAACCCCTCATATAAATGTCAACATGCATGCATGTGCACACACAGTATAACACAGAAGCATCGTCCACACTTACAGCCCCATATGCACATTTACACATACACATGAACACACAAATGTCCTTGTACCTAATTCACACACATGCAAATTGGGATTGTTTTTGAATATGAAAGTTGAATTTTACTTAAATTATGTTTTTTTTTTTCTTCATTCGTTTAGTAATCAAAGTCAGGCAAAGGATCTATCAAATTTATTTTTAATTTTTTTGATAGAGTAAGAGAGAGAGAGAATTGGCAGACTAGGGCCTCAGCCACTGCAATAGAACTCAAGACGCTTGCACCAACTAGTAGGCATGTGCAACCTTGCACTTGCCACACCTTTGTCTAACTTAAGTGGAATCTGGGAAGCCAAACATTGGTTCTTAGGCTTCACATGCAAGCATCTTAACCAGTAAACCCACTCTCAAGCCCCAAATGCTTTTTTGTTTGTTTGTTTGTTTTTCTTAGTTTGGGAACTCAGTAACATCCAAGTCATGTGGCACATGGGTGGGTGACAGCAGATGATGGAAAAATGTCTAAATCATGTATGATCCTCTCCTAAGACATGTTGGATGGACAATCTAGTCAGCTTGGCCATAGTATACACTATTTGGATCCTGAGAAGAAGCTGCCATCTGGCACTATCATTTTTTAAAAATAAAATTTATGCCTGTTTCTCAGTATGACAATCACCTTCTAGCAACTAAAAAATAAACCCAACTTTTTAGACTGTATTTTCAACTCTTAGTCATTCCATCACATACTTTTCATTCCAGCACTTAGGAGGTGAATTCCAGGTCAGCCTAGGCTAGAGCTAGAACCTTCCTCAAAACAAAAAACAAACAACAACAAAAATACCTCCCTAGTCTGGGTTCCCTGTGCTGACAACGTGTGGGTGGATGCAGCTGTCTGGAGTGAGTAGGCCACACCCTTGTTTACAGGATCTTCCCACCTCCACAGTCTGAGTTCCCTGTGTGGACAATGTGTGCTGGGTGCAGCAGTCTGCAGTGAGGCCAGACCCCTGTCTCTGGGCTCCTTCCACCTCTCTTATCTGGGTTCTCTGTGCCTGTCAGTATGTGGGCGGGCATGGCAGTGTGGAGTTAGTAGGCCAGACCCCCGTTTCCGGGTTCCTGAAGACTCCCAGGGATTGGTTCCCTTCACTGGTCTATGTGTGGTCAGACCCTATGGTGTAGAGTGAGTAGGCCAGACCCTTGTTTCTGGGCTCCTCTCACTTCTTAGTACCCTGTGTTGGTCTGTGTGCTGGAGGGTACTGCATAGAGAAAGGAAGTAAGATTCCCTGTTCCTTGGCTCCTCCAAGTTGCCTGGTCCTAGTAGATCCCATGGTGCCTTGCTTGGGTAGGTCTGGTCCCTGTGTGATCTTCAGAATCAGGCCTTTTGCTGTGGTATCATGACTGGCCACTAGGTACTAACATCCCCTGTTAACCTGAGTCAGAAGGTGCATGGGTGAAAGGACAAGAACTTGCTTCCTCCTCAATAAAATAGTCTTCCTAAAATGTGTAGACCACAATGCAAAAACACCAAGAAAACTCAGAAAACTGAAAGATGTCCACCACAGATGCCTAGTCTTAGGATGGAAGCTTCCAGTGAAATCATAAAAGAAATCAACAAAAATTCATTCATAAAATGAAAACACAACAACCAATGAGAACCTGATCAAAAAATTACTGAACTGGAAGCAAACAATCAAAGAAGCAATAGTCGAATAATGCCATTGCACAGAAATGTCACCTAGAGTATTCAGCTATTGGGGGTAGGTTTAAGTTGATTGAAAAAAAAAAAAAAACATTAGAACCCTGCAAAGAGATATGAGTAAACTCAAGGTAAGAAATGGAAGCACTCAACAACTGGCTCATTAAGCTTAATGAAGACTTGATCAAATGCAAGAATGAAGTCCAGGAGGCATCAAGAAAATAAGAACTCAAATTGAAATTTTACCTCAAAAAAGAGATGGACACGATGCAAAATAACACAACAGAAAGCAAAAATCAAATAGAAATTATAAAAACCTCTCAAAAACAGAGTTACTTATGTGGAAGACAGAACCTCTGACCTAGAACACAAGTCAGAAGGAATTGATAGGGAGGGCAAAACTTTGCTAAGTTAAAAAAAAATCAAGTGAACAGAACATGAGGGAACTGTGGGACCCTCTAAAATGATCAAACATCCAGATTATGGGCATTCCAGAAAGTAGAGGTATCCAGGACAGAGGCAAAGAGTCCACATTCAACAAAATTATTGAGGCAATTTTTCTGAACCTCTCAAAAGAGAGGCCTGTCCAGGCACAAGAAGCCCACAGAAGATCAAACAGACAGAACCAAAGAAGAAACTCTCCAAGACATAGCATAGTTAAAACCATTAACAAAACAAAGAGAGTGTGTCAAAAGCAGCAAGAGAAACAATGCACAATATGCAAAGGCCATCCCATCAGAATGACATCAGATTTCTCAATAGAAAACTTGAAAGTCAGAAGGGCCTGGAATGAAACATTTCAAATATGAGAAAACTATGGCTTCCACCCCAAGCTACTCTACCCAGCAAAATTATGCCTGATAATAGATAGTGAATGGCAAACTTTTCATGAAAAAGTTCAATTCTATAATTATATGAACATTAAGCCAAACCTACCAAGAATAGTTGAGGGAATACACACAGAAAAGTCAAACAACATATCTCAAGAGCCAACAAGGAGAAGGTCACAACAATCAAAATAGGCCAGACTCTACATAGTATAAAACACAAGAAAGCACCAAATGCAATAAAATACTTCATAATGGCAGGGATTAATTCAAACCTCATAGTAATAACATTAAACATTAATGGTCTTATCTCACCCATCAAAACACACAGGTTACCAGGATGGATTAAAAAAAATGGAACTTCCTATCTACTGTCTTCAAGAAACCAACCTCACCACTAAAGATAGCCACCTCTTCAGGGTGAAAGGTTGGAAAATTATATTCCAAGCAAATGGAAATATAAAACAAGCTGGTGTTGCTATAGTATAATCTCATAAAATAGACTTCAAACCAAAAGTAATCAAAAAGAAAGAGAAGGTCATTTCTTACTCATCAAGGGAATGGTCCAACATGAGTACATCAAAATCATAAATAAATATGTGCCAAACATAGGTTCATCACAGTTTATTTTAAAAAATCTACTCAACAATAAAACAGAAGTAAACACCAATGCCATCATAACTGGACACTTCAATACCACACTATCATCAAGAGACACATCATCCAAGCAGAAAATCAACAGGGAAATAATATAGTTTAACATCATAGATCAACTAGACCTACCAGATATCTATAGAACTATATCTATCTATCTATAGATATATCTACAGCTACGTATATATGATGTATATTATATATATATATATATATATATTATAGAATATTCTGTATTCTAATATTATATGTATAATATATTCTAATATATAATATTCTAAGAATAATATATAATATTCTAAGAATAATACCATATATTAGGCCATAAAGGGTGCCTTCATAAAGTCAGGAACATAGAAGTCACTTCCTGCATCATGTCAGTACAATGCTATAAAGCTTGAAATTAACAATAAGAGGCATATCCAAAATTCCACCATCTCCTTCAAAACAAACAACACTTTTAAACAATGAATGGGGTTGTGGAAGAAACCAAAAAAGAAATTGTAAAATTCCTAGAATTTAGTGATAATAAAAACACAAGATAACACAACTTATGGACAAAAATGAAGGCAATCATAAAGGGAATATTCATAGCACTAAATACTTTCCTTACAAAGACAGAGAGATCCTAAATTAATAAGCTGACTGTCACCTGAATGATCAGAAAAAGAAAAAAAAAAAAAAAAAAACAAGAAGAATCTAGTCCAAAGAGCACCAGATGGAAAGAAATAATCAAGATTAAAGCTAAAGTTAGTAAATTGGAAACTAAGAAAACAACTAAAAAATCAGTGTAACGAAAGGCTGCTTCTTTGAAAAAATAAACAAGCTTGACAAACACATAGCCAAATTGGTCAAGCAAGAAATAAAGAGAAGTCTCAAGTTAGCAAAATCAGAAATATAAAAGGAGAGATCATCACAACAGACAACAATGAAATCAGAAGAATCATCACGGAATACTACCACAAGATCTACTCCAAAAAATTAAGTAATACAGAACAAATGGGTGAATTCCTAGATACATACCACCTACCAAAACTAACCTCAGAGCAGATTAATCTCCTAAACAAACCTATCACATCCATGGAGATTGAAAAGGTAATCTAAATCGCCTCCCCTGCCAAAAAAGGTCCATGACCAGATGGATTCTCAGCTGAATTCTATCAAACCTTCATTCAAGAATTGAAACAAATTTTTCTCAGACTGTTCTGCATAATCAGAGACCAGGGACTCCTCACCAACTTCTTTTATGAAGCTAGAAACATCCTAATACCAAAGGAGACAGAAATGCAACCAGGAAACAAAACTATTGGGCCTATATTGCTTATAAACTTAAATGCACAGATCCTGAATAAAATTCTTGCAAACTGAAGTCAACAATACATCATCCAAGGTATACAGGGATGGTTCAACATACAGAAATCGGCCAACATAATACACCACATAACCATAACCATAAGAAGATAACCATAAGAACCACATGATCATCTCAATTGATGCAGAGAATGCCTTTGACAAAATACACCACCACTTCACAATCAAAACGCTGGAAGATAGGCATCATGGTTTAAATCTCAACACAAAAAATTCTATATATAAAGCTCCTATAGCCCAAATAATACTTAATGGGGAAAAACTCCAGGGGTTCCCACTGAGATTGGGAACAAGACAGGGGTTCCCATTTTCACCAGTGCTCTTCAAGATAATACTAGAAGTACTAGTACAAGCAATAATACAGGATGAAGAAATAAAAGGTGTTCAAATTGGAGTGGAAGGTGTCAAGTTAGCCCTATTTGCAGATTACATGATCCTACATATAAGAGATCTAAAAGTCTCCATCTCAAAACTTATACAGGTGATAAATTCTTTCAGCGAAGTAGCAGGATGAAAAACCAATGCCCCAAACCAGTAGCTTTTCTATTTGAAAAGGACAAATATACAGAGAAAGAAATAAGTGAGGTTGTGCCATTTTCAATAGCAACAAAAAATTAAATTAAACTTTGAATAATACAAACCAAGAATATGAAAGCCCTGTATAATTAAAACATAAAAATACTCAAGAAAGAAATATAGGAAGAGTTAGAAGATGGAAAGTCCCCCCATGCTCCTGGATAGGTAGACTTAATATTGTAAAAATGTCAATTATACCAAAAGCAATATACAGATTTAACACAAAACCAGCAAATACCAGCAACAATCTTCACAGAGACTGAAAAAAAAATAATGATCTCAAAGTTCATATGGAATGGCTGAAGGCCTCAGATATACAAACGTATTCTCAGCAAAAAAAAAAAAGTACCTCTGGCAGTATCACCATACATGATCTAAAGCTATATTGCAAAGTCATAGTGACAAAAATAGTATGGTACTGTAATAAAACTGGAAACATAGACCAATGGAACAATATAGAAGACCTTAGGTCAAGTAACAACAGATGCTTGGTATTTGACAAAGGAGTCAATAATGCAGACTGGGGAAAAGCCAGCCTTTTCAACAAATGATGTTAGACAAATTGTATGACCATATGTAGAAAAATGAAATTAGACCCACTCATTTCTCCATATACAAAAATCAAGCCCAAATGGAGTAAAGACATCAATATAAGAACTGAAACACTTCTACTACAGGAAGAAAAAAAATGGAGGCACTCTCCACCATATTGGACTGGGAAAAGACTTTCTGAACAAAACCTCAGTAGCCCAGGAAACTAAACAAGCACTCATCCAATGGGATCTCATGAAGATAAAAAGCTTTTGCATGGATAAGCATACCATGATCACAGCCAGCAGATTACCCACTAAATGGGAGAAAATCTTTGCCAGCTATACAATGGACAGAAAACTAATATCTAGAATCTACAAAGCACTCAAAAAAGTAAACAATAAAAAATCAAACACCCCACTCCAAAAGTGGTACAGAGAAGTAAATAGGGAGTTTTCAGAGGAAGAATTACAGATGGCTAAAACACACTTAATAAAATGTTCAACATCATTAACCATTAAGGAAATGCAAACTAAAACAAATGAGGGATTCCACTTACCCCAGTAAGGACAGAAAACATTAAAAAACTCAAATGAAAACAAATGTCATTGAGGATGTGGAGAAATAGGTATATTCATTCACTGTTGGTAGGAATATAAGCTGGTAAAACCACTATGGAAATCAATATGGAGAGTCCTGAAAAGGATGAATACAGAGATACCAACAAGCCCTGTTGTTCCCTTGCTGGGCATTCATCCTAAAAGCTCCACATCTCAGTTCAGATATATTTCTTCAAACAAATTTATAGCTGCTCAATTTCTAATAGCTAATACCTGGAATCAACTCAGTTGCCCATAATTGGGTGAATGGATAATCAAGATGTGGCATATCTACATGATGTAATTCTACACAGCAGTTAAAAAAATTAAAATTAAAAAAATACACACACACACACACACACATATATGTATGTATGTATATGACACAGTGAAATCCATATGAAAATGGTGGAACTTGGAAGAGATCATACTAAGTGAACTCACACAATCACAGCAAGACAACGTTGCATGATTTCACTCATCTGTGGTTCTTATCCTAGATCAGCCTGAGTGGCTGACATACCTGAATGTCGGACATAGTCAAGACTCTGGGTTAAAGCAAACCTAAGCTGTCTGACATGAAGGCCCCAGGCTAGGGAGTTGTCACAGCAGCCTGAACCATATGTCAAATCTCTGGGGCCAGACCAACAGGGGAGCTCCTATCCCCCACTCTCAGGGGTGCCAGTGAGCCAGGACCCTTGGAAGAAAATCTCAGACCCTGAGATCAGCAGGAAGCAAGAACACCCTCTCCAAGCACGGATACCTGGACATTCAGATAAGACAGGTTTTGTCCATAATCCTGTGACCTTTGATCAGTTGCCTAGGAAACTCCTTATATGGTATCAGCCAGTACCTTTGCACAGCCCATTCCCCTGTACCCTATACTCCCACCCCACACACACACCATTGCTTATGTGCTGGAATGTATGTCCCCATATGCTCATTAGGCATCAGCAAGCCACCTTGTACATCTGATCTCCTTAAAACCCTCAACTGCTTATAAACCCATTTCCCTGTTGATTAAAGAGAGCCATTCACAGAGACTGCCTCCTGAGAGTGGTTTTCGTCCACTCATCACCATGGTTGCCTGGATGCCTTGGGGGACTGAGGCTGGCCTGAGGACACATGAACCTACAGATGGCGCTTGAACAGGGACCTTATGAGACAGGACATAATATGTGAGTGCTCTCCCAGAGGGGTTGGGAGATACTGGCCCATGTGGCCTTCCCTCCATGTTTTTGAGAGCCGGCAGGTTTCATCTTCTCCTTCCTCCATGAGAGGAAGGCAGGTTTCTCCTTTCTCCATCAGAGAAAGCTGCATTTCTCTTTACTCCATCAGAGCAAAGCTATTTTTCTCTTTTTCCTCCTTTACTTTGGGTTTGCGTTATAGTCTTGGCTTTTACACTCTTTTTCTATCATGAATATTATTAACGCCCACCAAATAGAATCACAGATTCATAGATTCAGGGCTCTCCTGAAAGTTCGGGGAATTAAACTCTCCCAGTGGGAGGCCAGCTCCTTTTGGGAAGAAGTCCTCCAGGTTATCCCCTGGATGATTTCTGGGGATCCATGTGACCCAGACACATGGACCTGCATAGCTTATCTCGCTAAGAAATGAAAGTTCAGGAAGGAAATTTTCTCTAACTCCCTTTTCATGTCCTTTCAATTTTCTCTATGAGGGCAGCAACAAAACTGCAAACCTGCTTTGCAAGAGCTCCAAAGCAGCTTGGGTCAGGCAGCGGGCTCATGCATGCCCAGATAATGGCTCCTTGATCCATGCAGGCACCATGTCTCCTCCTCCTTTCCCAGCAGCCCCCAATGGTGCCAGGATCCCCCTCCCTTCTTTCTGCTACAGGTAGACAGACTCAGGCCAGCAGTCACCTTGGCCATTACCTCCATGTGTACCAGACCAGACGCCAGGTGAGTGCCTGGGAACAGGGTGGTGCAGAAGCAGGCTGGGGGTGATTGCCACTCAGCCACTGCAACACCAGCACGATGAAGCAGCAAGAAAAAACAGAGAAAAATCACCTTATGCTAAAGCCTGTAGTGAACTGAAGTTTTACGTAAACAATGCTGTACTTTGTGCCATGATATCATAAATATAACTACTGAGTTTATGTTTTAGGTCAACTTCAACTTAAATGGAGGATTACTGCAAACAAAATTCTCTCTGAAGTGGTGATTTATAATTTTTGCAGGTATTTTTAAATTAAAAAAAAAAAGATTGTAATGTCGTGTTACTTAAAAGGAAGATGCAACTGAACTGACTTCTAAGCCAGCCTGCCTCAAGCAAGAAATAAAATTTACCTTAGTTACTCCTAATAAAATCATTTCCAAGTGTGTTAGAGGTATTGATGACATAAAATTGTCTTTAATCTATACTACTTGCTTCTTTCTCAGTGATTAATGGGATTAATCAATTTGTTCAAGTTTCTCTTAGCAGTCTTATAAGAAAGATGGTTAATTATAGGGTAAGATGAATTGATTTAAGGAACTGGGAAGGAATTTTTCAATGTTGGACATAAAATGCTCATTAAAAATGCTTTGTGAGTAGTACTTAGATCAAAATGTTAAGGTATGAGCATAAAGCTTTATACGTGTAGGAAGGAAGTTTCAGGCTAAACCTAAACACCATGCATGAAGTTAAAGATATTGTTCAACTATTTACAAAGCCACACAGCACACTTCAGGAGCTCCAGGTGGAAGTATCCACTTTGTGTATCTTTAGATTGGAATTTCAAGCCCACCACGAAATCATAAGGGTGGACCCCAAGATCCACCAAGTGACACTGCCTACAGCCAAGAGTGCTGCGGATGAATACTACAAACAAATAAAACACTGAATATATTGAGGGCTATCCAAACTACCACATATATATGTGTATGAATATATAGATATACATATATATATATGAGCAGATATCCTATATACATGAATATATATATATATATATACATGAATATATATATATATATATATATATATATATATATATATATACATGAATATATATATATACATGAATATATATATATATATATATGAATATATATATACATATATATATATATATATATATATATCCTATATGTATATTCATCCATCCCAGCATTTGGGAGGCAGATGTAGGAGGATCACCATAAATTCGAGTCCAGCCTGATATATATATTTGCAGTGAACAAGTAAATGTCTCCCTCATAAGAATACATAGGAACCATCATCAGTAACTCACCCCTGTGAGAACACATACCTGGATCCTTCCAAGGAGGAGCTCCATCCTAGAAGTTCAAACTCTAGGAAGTAAGAACCTGGGGGAGGTGCAGGAGAGACAATGAGGCATGAAGTGACTTCACAAAAAGGGTGGAGTTGATTTTTTCTCTGTGTTGGTCTCCTTCCCCTTTGTGCTGGTATCCGGTTCATCAGGAAAACATCATCCTTGCTTGTTTTGCCAATTGTCCTTAGTTTCAGTTGGACCCCTTTTGAGGTATGTTGGGGCAGCTCTCTCCTTAGGATCTGCATTTATCTGAAAAAGAGAAGATTTTCCAACAGAGAGTAAGTTAGCACCTGGAAAATTGAGATAACAATTACTTTTTTGATAGAGAGTTTAATAGGTGTAGGCCCTATTGTACCCCATGTTTGATGGTAGCTTGATATTGGAGGCCCCCAACACCTCAGCACTGAAGCAGACCAAAAATGAACCCAACATGGCTCAGGGAAATTTTGCGGAAGAGGGGGCGGAAAGAATGTCAGAGTCACATGTTGGGTCATAATATGCAGAGACATTTATCTTACCAATAACTGTGGGGTAACTCCACAATGCACAACCCATTTACATCAACAAGGAGGGTCCAATGGGAGGGAGTAGATCATGGATGAGCCTAAACAATGGTACCAAACTGCCTGTATTTGCTGAAAAGAAAACTAATAAATTAACTTTTAAAAAAGGTGGTGGTGGAGTTGCAGTCATACTTCCAGGAGATTCTGAGATGTGTGCATTGGGAAACTACCCTCACTTCTTGAATTTTTCCTGCCCATCTTTCTGACTTGAATGCACCATAGCTTCTAACTCATGGATCAGTGGTTGAGTGAGAGAATCCTTTCTATCTATCCATTAAAAAAATGCTTAATTAATTATGTAATACATTAATTTATTTGTGAGAAAGAGATAAGATGAGCATGTCTTGGCCTATACCCACTACAAGCAAACTCCAGATACATGCTTCACCTTGTTCATCTGGCTTTACATGGATCCCAAGGAATTAAACCCGGGTATGCAGGCTTTGCAGGCAAGTGTCTTAACCACTGACCTATCTTGCTATCCATTCTTATGGGATTTTAACAGACCTAAGGGTAAAATTTGTTCAGCAGAACTATGACTTTCCATTGATATTAAACAATGTTTAATTTAAGCACAAGAAACAAGATGTAAGATAGATGGACTTTTGCTTCCAGTCCATGAAAAAAATGTCATTGATGTCAGGTGTGATAACTCATGTCTATAATCCCAACAATGGAGAGACTGAGATAGGTGAATGGTCATGAGTTTCAGCCCAGACTGGGCTTCACAGTGAGCTTCAGGTCAGCCTGGGATTTGTGACAGCTTTTCCCTTAAAAAAATCAGGAGTCAGCAGCTAAGGATCTTCTCTGAAAAGCCAAAAGACCCAGATTCAATTCCCCAGTACCCACATAAAGCAAGACCCACAAGGTGGCTGCATGCTTCTGAAGCTCACTTGCAGTGGCTGGAGGCCCTAGTGCTCACTTGCATTCACACATTCTCTCTCTCTCTCTGCCTATTTCTCTCTCAAATAAATAATTAACTAATAAATAAATATTATTAAACATGCCACTTTAGTCAGAACTAGGCCCAATAAAAAGAACATCAATGTTACAATGGTTACCTTCCCCCACCCCCACAAAAATTATCTTTATTATCAGAACCTTCAAACCATGAATAAGCCCTGTGGCACATAACACTCACTTCTTAATGTACTTGTCCTTTCCCCCATTGGATATATGAGTAGATACTAAACCCCTGAAAAGGATATTTCCACACCATCTATCCTGTAACTCCCAAGTCATCTTTGCAGTAAAACAACTTCTACAATAACTCACCAAGTCCAAAAATATGTAAAATTCCCATACCAATGTGTTGCCTTAACCCAGTTTACAAAAGCATTTAGTCCACTGCCAATAGAATAATTGAAGATAGCCAGGCATGGCGGCACACGTCCTTAATCCCAACACATGGGAGGTAGAAGTCAGAAAGTTGTGGCCATGAGTTTGCAGTCAGCCTGAGACAGCATAATGAATTCCAAGTCAGACTGGGCTAGAAAGAGACGCTACCATAAAAACAAACAAAAATGAAAAAGAATGAAAGTAAGTAAGAAAGAAATTAGTATAAGATGAAATACTCCATTAGTCATGTGCTTAGTCAATTTTCCGTCACTGAGTGTGGTTTATTTTATTTTTTTTAATTTTTAATGACATGCTTTCTTTGTTGTTGTTTTTGAGGTAAAGATGTGCTCTAGGCCAGGCTGACCTGGAATTCACTATTGAATTTCAGGATGGCCTCAAACTGCAGGTGTTCCTCTGACCTTTGTCTCCCAAGTTCTGGGATTTACTGCATGTGCCACCATGCCTGGCTTAATGTTCTTTTTTTTTTTTTTAATAATTTGTTTGACAGAGAAAGAGGGAGAAAGAGAGAGAGAGAGACAGAATGGGCATACCAGAGTGTCCAGCCACTGCTAAGAAACTCCAGACACCTGTGCCCCCTTGTGCATCTGGCTATAGTGGGTCTTGGGGGATTGAACCTGGGTCCTTTGGCTTTGCAGGCAAACACTTTAACCACTAAGCCATCCCTCCAGCCCTTTCTGTTCTTTTAAATAAATATTTTATTTATTTATTAAAAAAAAAAAAAACAGGTAGATCAGAGAAATATGACCTACATCCTAATGGGAGGTCTTTATTTAAGTCTCTTTCTCCCCATAATGGCAGCTAATTCCTCACTCTTAATTACTGCATCTAAATGGTCACAGTATCTCTCTTTGTTGCTGGAAGGTTCTTCTCAAAGATGGAAAAGAAATTTCTCTTTGTTTTCAACTTATTGTCTCTTCTTCAAGGAAACCAGCCATCTATGGCACGTGTGCAGGCACACGCGCGTGCGTGCGTGCACACACACACACACACACACACACACACACACACACACACAGGAAGTTACAACAATGCATCATCCAAGACTTGAGAGATGGTCTTACAGTTAAGGTGCTTGCTTGCATAGCCTAAGGACCCATGTTGGGCTCTCCAGATCCCACATAAACCACAGGCACATAGGTAGGCAAGTACACGGTTGTGCATGCCTATTGGTGGTACAAGCATCTGGACTTTGCAGCATCTTAGGCCCTGGTGCATCAAATCTCTCTGTTTCTCTCTTTCTTTAAACAAAAAATAAATTCATCATACATATAATGCCACTCCTAACTGTCAAAACCATCTGCTTCTCATGAGGCCTTGTGACTAATTATGCCATGATAAATTAAGCAAAAGTGATAGCAGAGATATCACAGACAGATACCCTTGACTGGTTTCACGTGCATACTGAATGGATACACACCTAAGTGAAATGATTTTTAGAAATAACCTTGTACATCTAGAAGTTCTCATTTCCACCAAGCATGGTGGCCCACTCCTTGAATCTCAGCAGATGGGAAGCATACATAGGTAGGAAGATTGCTGTGAGTTAGAGGCCAGCTTGAGACTACATAGTGAATTCCAGGTCAGCATGGGCTAGAGTAAGACCATCCACAAAAAAATAAAATAATGAAATGTTTATGGGACTGAAGAGATTGCTCAGTGGTTAAGGCACTTGCCTGTGAAGCCTAAACACCAGGTTCAATTCCCCGGTACCCACATAAAGCCAGATGCACAACATGGCACATGTGTCTGGAGTTCTTTTGCAGTGGCTGGAGGCACTGGAGAATCCATTCTTTCTGTGTGTCTCAAATAAGGAAAGAAAGAAAGGAAGAGAGAGGGAAAGAGAGAGGGAGAGAGAGAGAAAAAGTAAATTCTGGGGCTGGAGAGATTGCTCATTGGTTAAGGCACTAGCCTGAAAAACTTAAAGACCCAGGTTTGACTCCCTAGCTCCTACATAAAGCCAGATGCACAAGGTGGCACATGCCTCTGGAGTTCATTTGCAGTTGCTGGAGGCCCTGGTGCACTCATTATCTCTCTCTCTCTCTTTCTGAAATAAATAAATAAATATTTTTAAAAGAAATGCATTCTGGTAGTGTATTGTGGTACACACCTTTAATCCCATCACTTTGGAGGCAGAGGTAGGAGGCTTGTGGCCATGAGTTCAAGGCCAGTTTGAGACTGAATGAATTCCAGATCAGCCTGGGCTATAGCAAGACCCTACCTAGAGAAAACACAAATAAATAGGATAAAATGCAGTCTAGATTAAGGCTAAGGAGAAAGCAATATTGAAACCAAGGTCAAGTGCATATCTTGGTTTGCCCTCCCTTTGGACTGGACACAAAGTACTCTGAGGACCTGAGTGATGACCCAATTCTGCCTGTGAATCAGGACAAGGATCCAGAGTGGAGAATGGATGCTAGATGCTGATCCTGGATGGGGGCCCCAGCTCACCTCAGTATATTACCCCATTACACCATGAATAAGAATTCACTTTTTAAGTACAGGATACGAGAGTGTGAAGGTCATAGTCAGGATGTTTATAAAAGAGGACATCATGCCAGGTGTGGTGTGGCACACCTGTTATCACAGCACTGGGGAGGCAGCGGTACAGGATCACAATGAGTTCAGGGCTGCCATGAAACTCCATAGTGAATTTCAGGTCAGCCTGAGCTAGATTAGTGTGCCAAATACTGGCAAGGGGAAACTGGCTATAATGCCCATAAGCCTACCCCCCACCCCCAAAATACACTGCTTCCAAGAAGCATTAATTCCCAAATCTCCATCAGCTGAGAAACTAGCACTCAGTATACCTAAATTTAAGGGTGGTCACATGAATCAAACCACCACATTCTGCCCCTGGCCCTTATACACTGGTAATGATACATGATGTAAAATGCAATGCATTCACCCAACGCTAAAGTCCCCATAGATTTTTTATCAGTTCCAATGGTGTTAATACACCCCCATAATCCAAAGTCTATTAACTGAGTCAAAATACCAAAAATTTCTCAAGAAAAAAAAAAACACATAATGGCACAGAATAAACCTTCACACTGCAAAAGATGGCAATGGGTATAGCAAAGAAATATAAGAAATAAAAGATTTAAACATAGCAAATAACAAATTCAGTAGGTACAATTCCAACAACTCTACTAAGTGACAAATCTCCGAGTCCAATAATTCTAGCCAACCACAAGTCATTGGAGTTCCCATCCAGTCCCTCCAGCTAGGCTACTTACAGTCCTGAAAACTTCATCTGGGGCCAGAAGCTGTCCTTAGTAGCCATCTAGTCATCCCAGAATTTCCACTGGGTCTCCACTCCTTATGGCCTCATGGAGGTCTCCATTCAGGCATCCAGCAAACCTGCTTCACACTGCCCATGGTCATTTCCAAAACACAAGACTGTGTTGCAAACTCAATGACACTTGCTTTCCTAAACTTCTTATACTCCACAATGCCAATTTGTTAATCCAAGGGAGAATCAAGCAGATTTTGAAGGACAAAGAACTCCTTGAGCACTCAGTCCCCTTCAAGAATCTACATTCTTCCTGTTGTCCAAGTGCAGGTCAACTCACACAATCTTGAAGATTGTAATCTCTCAACTGCTGCTGAACAGACAGAAGTTTTGGCCTAAAGATTTCTTTCTGTGCCAAATCCCTCTGCACACACCTGTCCATTTCTATGCAAAGCAGCCCTGCACAACTTCTGAGAACACAGGAAAACAGCAAGCTTCTCACACAAACTGCTAGCACAGTCCAGGCAAAGCTCTTACTCACCCTCATAAGCCAAACCTCACAGTCCACAGTTTTTAATGTATTGAGGTCTTTAAACTTTGACAAGAATAGTCCATATCAAGCTGTACTTACAGCACTACAAGGCATCTCTTAGACCAAGGTTTTAAATCCCTCCACATTCCTCTTGAAAATCAGCTCCAAAAGGCAAAGGCCACACAGGCAGATGTCTAGCAGCAATCCCACTCCTCCGTACCCATTTACTGTTGCAGTCAGGTTCATATTGCTGGTAGAAATCACCCAACCAAGAACTTCTTCTGGGGAAAAATGGTTTATTTTGACTTACAGACTTAAGAAGACACTCCATGATGTCAGGGAAAATTATGCCATGAGTAGATGATGGACATCAACCCTGGCCAACATCAGGTGGACAACAGGAACAGGAGAGTGTGCCAAACACTGGCAAGGGGAAACTGGCTAAAATTCCCATAAGCCTACTCCGAAAACTACACTGCCTTCAAGAGTTGCTAATCCCCAAATCTCCATCAGCTGGGAACCTAGCATTTAGAGCACCTAAATTTATGGAGGACACTTGAATCAAACCACCATAGGGTGCAATACTGGCATATCTGTTATGGGGGAAAACAGCTGCCCTCTAGTTAGACTAGAGGCCTGACCCATGGGAGAGAATACATCCCTGATACTGAAAACAAACAACAGGGGTAGTCATGAGCCCTAGGGGTGTAATGCCTGCTGCTGTCTGGCTAAATGTGTATACCATGCTCACAAAACTGCCCAGTAAGTACTTCTCTTACTGTTAATACCCATATGTTAATGCTACTCTCAATTTGGTTAGAGAAACACATATATCCAGATGACATTGACATTGGGATGACTCCGATGGAACCATAATGCTGAGAAGAATTGACAGAGGAGTGCTCAGCACTAAAACATAATTTTAAAATATATTTTTAATAATTTTCATTTATTTATTTGAAAGTGACAGAGAGAGAAAGAGGTAGATAGAGAGTAAGAGAGAGAATGGGCGCACCAGGGCCTCCAGCCACTGCAAACAAACTCCAGATGCGTGCACCCCCTTGTGCATCTGGCTAACGTGCATCCTGGGGAATCAAGCCTCGAACCGGGAACCTTAGGCTTCATAGGTAAGCGCTTAACCACTAAGCCATCTCTCCAGCCCTGAAATATCTTGATTACATCTTTCAAGGCTCAGGATTGCAGAAGAGGTGGCATAGAGAATGTAAGAGCCAAAGGAAAGGTAGGACACTCAGTCCATATGCATTGTGGGCAAGGGCCTTTACCACTAAGAAATCGCTCCAGCCCTGATTTTTTAAAATTGCTTGAGACATGGTTCCCAGGCTGCCTCAGTTTCCACAATTGTAGACAATAACCTATGGTAATTTCCTCCCTACCCCCACTTTCCCCTTGAAACTCCACTCTACATCATATCCCCTCCCAAATCAGTCTTTTATTTTGATGTAATCATCTTTTCCTCCTATTATGATGTTCTTGGGTAGGTAGTGTCAGGCACTGTGAGGTCATGGATATCCAGGCCATTTGTGTCTGTGGGAGAAATGTAAAGAAACTCAGTCATTATGTGACTATATGTCATTTTAGATCTCTCATTTCAGTTTGTACATCCTATATGGAAAAGTTCCAGGGCATGGAGGCCCAAGCTTGCAATCAAAATATCCACAAGGCTGAGGGAGGAGGATGGAGAGTTTTAGGCTGACTGGGAGCCATGTCTCAAATAATGTAAAAAAAAAAAGGTGGGGGGCTGGAGAGATGTTTGGGTGGTAAAGGTACTTGCCTATAATGTCTAAAAGCCAGGTTCAATTCTCCAGGACCCATATAAAGGCAGATGCACAAGGTGGTGCAATCATCTGGAGTTCATTTACAGTGGCTGGAGGCCCTGGCCTGCCCAATCTCTCTCTCCCTCTCTCTCTCTCCCTCTCGATCTCTCCCCACTTTCTCAAATAAGATATTAAAAAAATCAAGGATATTTCCTGAATTTCTTTTTCCATGGTCCATACAATGCATTTTTTTTTTCTTTTGAGGCAGGTTCTGGCTGTAGCTCAGGCTGAATAAGAATGTTGGAGAGATGGCCTAGCAGCTAAGCCTAAGGATCCTGGTTCAAGGTTTGATTCCCCAGTACCCATGTAAGCCAGATGCACAAGGTGGTACATTGGCACATGTGTCTGGAGTTTCTTTGCAATGGCTGGAGGCCTTGGTGCACCCGTTTTCTCTCTCCCTCTCTTTTTCTCTCTCTCAGATAAATAAGTTTTCATTTCCTTCTCCTGACTATGCACTTGATGTATTGTTTCCTATAGGATTCTGGGGAAAAGCTGTCACATTAGGAGCTTGGACCTGTCTTTGGACCTGAACCCCATTGCAGGTCTATTTCAAGAAAAACACTTCTCTCTCTCTCTCTCTCTCTCCTTCCCTCCCTCCCTCCCTCTCTTTCAAATACATAAATAAAAAAATAAAAATATGTTTCAAAGGAATGTCAACCTCCAGCCTTCACTCAAATGCATATCCCACATGTGTGTATGGACCACACATCCAAGCATGTGTACCATATACATATATGAGCATTCCAAACAACCAAAAAGAGAACTAGGGCTGGAGAGATGACTCAGCAGTTAAGGATCCTGCTTGTGAAGCATTAAGTCCCAGGTATGAATCCCCAGGGCCTATGTTAGCCTGGTGCACAAAGTGGTGCATCCATCTGGAGTTTGTTTGCAGTGGCTGGAGGTCCTTACATACCCATTTTCTCTGCCTGTCTGTCTCTCTCTCTCTCTGCTTGCATATAAACAAGTACAATATTTTAGAAAAGGGAACTAGGCATTGAGACATGGCTTAGCGGTGATGATGATTGCCTGCAAAGCCTAAGGACCCATGTTCAACTCTACAGGTACCATGTAAACTGGACACACAAAGGTGAGGCAAGCACAAGGTTGCACATGCCCACTAGATGGTGCATGTTCCTGGAGTTTTTCTTTCAGTGGCTGGGGCCCTAGTGCACTACTATTCTCTCTCTCTCTTTTTCTAATAATAAATAAATAAGAACTCACTGGATGCATGATTATAATTTCTTTGTTTAAATATTTAATTTAATTTAATTTAATTTAATTGAGAGAAGGAGAGAGAGAGAGAGGAGAGGGGAGAGAATGGGCACATCAGGGCCTCTAGCTATGGCAAACAAACTCCAGATTCACATGCTACCTTGTGCATCTGGCTTTCATTGATACTGGGAAATTGAACCTGGGTCTTTAGGAATTGCAGGAAAGTGCCTTAACCACTAAGAACTCTCTCCAGATAATGATGATAATTTCTAATGTGAAAGGATAATGGACCTTCATTCAATTAATGCATTTGTGGTAGTTTCAATGTTTGGTCCCTTAGACTCAGATTTTTTTTTAATTTATTTTTAAGCAGAGAAAAGAGAGACAGAGCGAGGGGTGGAGAGGGTGGTGGACCAGAGAATGAATATGCCAGGGCCTCTAGCCACTATGAACAGACTCCAGATGCATGTGCCACCTTGCGCATATAGTTTTATGTGGGTCCTGAGGAATCAAGCCTGGTCCTTGGTCTTTGCAGCCAAATGCCTTAAGTACTAAGCCATCTCTCCACCCTAACTCAAGCTTTTTTTTTTTATTAAACATCCTCCTCAAGCCCCTTGAGGGCAGAGTCCTGCTAAAGGGGTCGTGTCCAGTTCTAAGGTGTGTTTGGGGGTGAATCTCCAGTTAAGACTTATTAGGTATGTGTAGAGATGTTTGAGCTCTGGTGGTTCAAGCTTGCTGGTGGTAGTGGGATTTGATGATGTCTCTCTGCTTGGATCTGTGAAAGGAAACCAGCTTCTTGTACCACTGATGCTGTTCCCCTGGACTCTATCAGCATGAAATTAATCCCTTCATCCTGTATACTGTATCCGGTTGGATGTTCGTCCCAGCAACATGGAACTATACAATAATAATGCTAAGATTCACTTCAGTAGGTATGTATTGATACACTGTCTTTATGAACTAAACATGTTCATCACAAACTACACACCCATGCTCAAAACAGGATCAAACCTGCTCTGGGGAGGTGACTCAGTGCTTGAAGGGCCTTGATTGCAAAATCTGGTGATCCACGCTTGATTCCCCAGTACAAACATAAAGCCAAATGCACAAAGTTTTCAGTGAGAGTTCAAGAGGGCTTGGTGTATTAATTCATTCACTTCTTTCTCTAACAAATAAATAGAAATATTTAAAAAAATAAAATAAGGGCTGGACAGATGGCTTAGTGGAAAAGACAATTGCCTGTGAAGCCTAAGAACCCATGTTTGAATCTACAATCCCATGTAAGCCATATGCACAAAGGTGAGGCCAGTTCAAGGTTGCACATGCCCACTACATGGCATAAGTGTCTGGTGTTCAATTTCAGTGGCTGAGGCCCTGGCACACCAATTCTCTTTCTCTCTCACATGTGTGTTCTCTCAAAAAATAGAAAATGAATAAATAAAATAAAATAGGTACTGGAGAGTTTGCTCAGAGGTTAAGGCACGTGCCTGCAAAGCCTAATGACCTGGCTTTGATTCCCCAGTACCCATGAACAGCCAGATGCACAATGTGGCTGGAGGCGCAAACATAACCATTCATGCCTCTCTTCTCTCTATGTCTTTCTGCTTGCAAATAAATTAATAGCATTAAAATATTTTTTTTTAAATCAGATCATAGGCAAAAGGATGGATTGCCAAACATCATTACAAGGACTCAAATAATATACAATTCAGGCTCAACTGACCTTTCATTTCTCTGAAGCAAGCAGTGAACCCTGGCATTATAAAACAACAATAAATTACAATGGAAATGCGGGCTGAAGATGGCACTTAAGATGCTTGCATGCAAAGCCTAAGACCCAGGATTTGATTCCCCTAGGACCCACATAAAGCTAGATGCACAAAGTTGCTCATGTGTTTGGAGCTTGTTAGCAGTAGCGGGAGGCCCTGTTGCTCCTATTCTACCTGCCTCTTATTCAATCTGTCCTAAATAAATAAATAGTTTAATGAATGGGAATGAGAGGGTGGGATTGTTTCTCAAACCATTTTGTTAATAAAAATGTATTTGCTAACTTACTGGTCCAAACTACCTTTCCGTATATTGGAGCACATGTACGATATTGCCATTTAATCAAGGTTGAAATTAATTTTTGTTGCCCAGAGTTTCAACAAAATTAGTTTATACATAGATAACAAGCAATCATAGGAAGGTGATGCCTGGGGAAGATACATCCCCATCATAGTATATGCAACCAACATGATAAAAGCATGAATAAAAGTGTGGAGAATTCAATGTATTGGGCATTCAAGGTAAACAGGAATTTTAGAAATATATGAATGGTGAAGGATGATTTTGCCTCCCCTATACAAATGTCTATGTCCAATTAATATGGGACTGCAAAGTCTTTCAAAAATTGCTGTATTTTACTCTAGCACCATGAAACTGTAAATAAAAACTGTAAACTATAAATACACAGTCGCAAGTCATTCTCATCAGCTATACTGTTCAGAGCTCAGAATAGATTGTTTTAATAAAAGCAGTGGAGAACGTATTAACATTTGCAGTGGGCTTAGCAGCTAATTAAATCTTAGGGGAAAATATCTTCATTAGGTTTGAAGTAACTGGATCACCCTTAACAATATCTTTCCCCCTTCTGTAAGAAAGCAGAAAGTTGTCTTTGTCACTAGAAATTGAAAGTATCTGATTGAATCCTTCCATCCTCAACTCCTTCCCCTCTCCCTCTCTCACTTCTTCCTTCCCTTCAGAAAAGTGGCTTAAAACATTAAAATATTTATTGAAACTTACAGACCCAGAAGCAGTTCCATGTAGCAGAAGAAGCTAGCCTGCTTTCACAGGTCCAAACACAAAGAAGCCACAAGCCCAAAACTTACACAGCACACTTCAGAAACTGCAAGTGGAACTAGCCACTTTGCATATATTTAGACTGGAATTTCAAACCCACCACCACACCTTAGGGCTGGAACCTAAGATCCATCCAGTGGCACTGCCTCCAGACAGGGCGCTGCAGATGTAAACTACAAACCAATAAATCACTGTATATCTATCTATCTGTCTATCTATCTGTCTTATATGTATATCTATCCATCCCAGGAATTGAGAGGCAGAGGTAGGAGGATCACTATGAAATGGAGTCCAGTCTGATATATATATTTTCTGTGAACAAGTAAATGTCTCCCTCATAAGAATATACAGGAACCATCATCCGTAAGCTTGCCCCTGTCAGAACACATACCTGGATAATCCAAGGAAGAGCTCCCATCCTAGAAGTTCAAACTCAAGGAAGTAATATCCTGGGGGAGGTGGAGGAGAGACAATGAGGCAGGAAGCGACCTTACAAAGCAGTGGAGTTTGAGTCTCACTTCAGGAACTTCTGAATATGTGTGTATGGGGGGGATATTACCCTAACTTCTGGAATTGTACCTGCTCTTCTTTCTGACTTGACTGCACCAGTTTCTACCTCATAGATCAGTGTTTGAGTGAGAGAATCCTTTCTATCCATCCATTTAAAAATATTTTAATTGATTATTTAATTAATTAATTTATTTGAGAGAGAGAAGATGGGCATTCCAGGGACTATACTCAGTACAAGCAAACTCCAGACACATGCTCCACCTTGTACATCTAGGCCCCAGGCAATCCAACCTGGGTCTTTAGGATTTGCAGTCAAGTGCCTTAACCACTGATCCATCTCTCCATCCAATCTTGTGGGATTTTAATAGACCTAAGGGTAAAATTTGTTCAGCAGAACTATGACCTTCCATTGATATTAAACAATGTTTAACTTAAGCACAAGAAACAAAATGTAAGATAGTTGGATTTTTGCTTTCATTCAATTAAAAAAATGTCATGGATGTTAGGTGTGGTAACTCATGTCTATAATCCCAACAAAAGGTAACTGGAGTTTCAGCCCAGCCTGGGCTTAAGAGGGAGCTTCAGGTCAGCCTAGGATATAGTGGCACTTTCTCTTTCAATTGAAAAAGCAAAAATCATGGCTTGTGATATGGCTCAGTGTTTAAGGATCTTGTCTGAAAGCCAAAAGATCCAGGTTCAATTCCCCAGCACCCATGTAAAGCCAGATCCATAAATTGGCTGCATGCTTCTGAAGCTCACTTGGAGTGGTTGGAGGCCCTAGTGCTCACTCACTCTCACACATTCTCTCTCTCTATTTCTCTCTCAAATAAATAATAAAAAAATCAATATTATTAAAGAGGTCACTTTTAATCAGAACTAAGTCCAATCCAAAAGCAATGTTAAAATGGCTCCCTTCCTCCACCTCTACAAAAATTACTTTATTATCAGAACCTTCAACCCCATGAATAAGACCTGTGGCATACCACACTCAATTCTTAACATCCTTGTCCTTTCCTCCATGGATTCATGAGTGAATATGAAACCCCTGAAAGGTATATTTCCACACCATCTATATTGTAATCCCCAAGTCATCTTTGCAGTAAAATAACTTCTAGAATAGCTCATCAAGTCCATAGATATGTAAAAACCCATGTCACAGTATTGCCTTAACTCAGGATGTGAAAGCATTTAGTCCACTGCCAATAGTAAAATTGGAGATAGGCTGGGCATGGTGGTATATGTCCTTAATTCCAACACTTAGGAGGCAGAAATCACAAGATTGTGGCCAAGAATTTGAGGGCATCCTGAGACAACATAATGAATTCCAAGTCAGCTTGGGCTAGAGCAAGCCCCTACCATAAAAAAAAAACAAAAAAAAAACCAGAAATTAGTATAAGATGAAATACCCCATTAGTCATGGGTTTAATCAATTATTTCGGTACTTGAGTGTTTTTTTTTTTTCTTTATTTGTAATCACATGTTTTCTATTTGTTGTTCTTTTCTTTTCTTTTCTTTTTTTTTTTTTTTTTTGAGGTAGAGTCTCACTCTAGCCCAGGCTGACTTGGAATTCACTATTTAATTTCAGGGTGGCCTCCAGGTGATCCTCCGACCTCTGCCTCTCAAGTGCTGGAATTAAAGGCATGTGCCACCATGCCTGGTTTAATATTCTTGTTTAAATGTATTTATTTGGCAGAGAGAATGGGCTTACCAGGCCCTCCAGCCACTGCAAATGAACTCCAAATGCATGTATCCCTTGTCCCCATCTGGCTAACAATGGTCTTGGGAAATCGAATCTGGGTCCTTTTGCCATTCAGGCAAACACCTTAACTGCTAAGCCATCCCTCCAGCCTCTGCTGTTCTTTAAAAAAATACATCATATCTTCCCTTCCTCCCTCTCTCCCCCTCCCTCTCCTCCCTAACTCTTGTATATTAGTTATCTTTTTCCTCATTTTCTTAGTGGGCACTGACCTGTAACTCCCAGTACAGGCAGAGGCCTATCATCCACAATGAGCTTTTGATCAGAGAAACCTACAAGGTTTCCTAAAAGAATGACAGATTTCTGTCAGAGTACTTGATGACCCATCAAAGATCAGTAGTAAGACCCTATTGCTGAAGACTCCATATGCAGCTGACACATAAAATGGAACAGCATGGCTGGAGGCCAGGAGAGAGTCAGTCCCCAGACAGTCAGTGTGTCTAGTGCCAGAAGGTGCTACATGGGCTACTGGGGGAAACGACCAATATCTGTCCAAGCAACTCATGGTCTAACCTACTTAGCAACAAATAACCTGGTGTGATGCCCACACAAGTGCAATAGTGGCACACAGCCATGTTGGGGAAACAACTGCTCTTGATTTGGCTAACTGATGCCCTCAGTGGTACGGGACCCATAGCTGGAGCTGGGCTACAAGATGGCCTATACCTATTAAACTTTCTATTAAAAAAAAAAGTAAGAGTTCTTTCATTTGTCCTGGTGCTAACTTACTCTCTGTTGGAGATTCTGCTTCTCTTTTTCAGATAGATGCAGATCCTGAGGAGAGAGCCACCCCATCATACCTCAAAAAGGCCCTGACTGAAACTAAGGAAAATTGGCAAAACAAGCAAAGATGCTGTTTTACTGATCAACCAGATACCAGCACAAGGGGGAAGGAGACCAACACAGAGAAAAATCAACTCCTATCAAATCAGAGAGCCAGAGCCTCAGAGGCCCCCAACACCTCATCACTGAAGCAGACCAAAAATGAACCCAACATAGCTCAGGGGAATTTTGCGGAAGAGGGGGCGGAAAGTATGTCAGAGCCACATGTTGGGTCATGATATGCAGCTACATTTATTGTACCAATAACTGTGGGCTAACTCCACAATGCACGAACCATATACATCAACAAGGAGGAGCCATTGAGGAGGGGTAGGTCATGGATGAGCCTAATAATGGTACCAAACTGCCTGTATTTGCTGAATAGAAAACTAATAAAAAAAATTTAAATAAAGAGATTATCTGCCTCTATTTAAGCATGATTTTTTTCCTTCCTTACAGCAGGACATTTAGGGGTAGCATGCCTAACCACACATAAATCTTTGCTTAAATTGCTTTAATTCTTCATGCAGACATACTTCTGATATTACATGATATGTCTTAGAGAAGAATTGTTATTTTCTAATTCATGTCACATGCTTTTATAGCTGCTGTTTCCATGTGATAGCCTTGGGGGGAAAGTCACATTACTGTGTCTTATCGCCCTTCCCCTCCAACTGAACCTGTTTGTCTTCTCTAACATTCCCCTCCTATTTTCATGTCTTTTGGGGGAACCCACTGAATTTACTTTGAGGTTCTGATATTTCTTGCAAATGTAAATATTAATATTGCTTTCACTTTCAGATGTTTTCTTCTCAGGGTACATGTTTTTAAAATATCTTATCTTTGGAAACCACAGGACATAGGCATGGAAAAATTAGAAAAAAAAATAAAGTACAATTAAAATTAAGCCTCAACCTGGGGAGATGGCTTAGGAGTTAAGGCACTTGTTCTGTAAAGCCTAGTATCACAGGTTCCATTCTCCAGTACCCATATAAAGTCAGATGCACAGGTGGTGCATGGGCCTGGCATTCATTTGCAGGGGCTAGCAACTCTGGTACACCCATTCTGTCGCTCTCTCTCCCTTGCTCACTCTCTCCCACTCACTCTGCTTATCTGTCTCTCAAATATATAAACAAATAAAATATTAAATTCAGCCTCTTCATATATGTTTAGCTGCTCATGAATTATGGGATAGACTTCAGAGTAAAGGATGATTTATTTTAATCTGATATAGGAAAAACAGAAACCCACATTAGTCATTGTTGTTTGAACTAGAGTTACATCATAATGTGCCGAGTTTATAAAATATGTTAGACTATTTCTTTTTTGTGCAGTAGGGTTTCACTCTAGCCAAGGCTGGCCAGGAACTCACTGTATTTTCAGACTGGCCTTGAACTCATGGTGAGCCTCCTTTATCTGCTTCCTAACTGCTATGATTAAAGGTGTGAGCCACCATGCCCAGCTTTTCAGTTATACTATTTTTAACATTTGCCTTAACTGATGAACCATGATAAAATCTTTTAATTCTTCTGAATATCAGTAACTGGGTAGTAGCCAGACTTTCAGTTGCTGTGAGGCAAAGTCAATAAGTAGTAATTAGAATGTAAAAGTGTCCTAAGTGTTTGTTGGATTCAGCAATACAATGGTTTCACACAGCTACAAGGCTGTGTGCATTCATCTCAGTTCCAAAACATTCTAATGTCTTCCACAGTGGGCTAAGTGTTTTAGTAATGATTACTGGGGCTGGAGGGTGGTTCAGCAGTTCAGATGCTTGCCTGTAAATCCTAATGACCCAAGTTCAAGTCCCCACATAAAGACATGCAGAAAATGGTCCATACCTCTGGGATGTTTGCAGCCACCAGAGGTCTTGGCACACTCATTCCCCACCCCCTCTTTCTCTGTTTGAAAATGCATAAATATAAACATTTTTTAAAAATAGTGATTATTGGTTCTTACTTCAAATAAGGTGAGTCAGAAAGTGAACAATCTGTATACCCACCAGAGGCTCTATTCAGGTTGGTGAGCTTCTTTCAAGGAACTGTGAAGTGATTTTATGGCCATCTTCTCTACCTAAATGTTGACACTAAATAAAATCAGAAGTCATGATGTAGAAGTCTTTAAACTTGGCATGAGGAAATGGAATACAAAGCCATAAACCTTACCCAGCTGTTCCATGAGTCTAGTGCCATGGCGTAGATGTGTATTTTGTCCACTTGATAAAATTCATTCTTGATTGGACTGGATAAGCTTATATCTTCTCCTCAACCCATCTCTGCCTTGTCTTAGTATGAACCCCTCCTTTTACACAGCAAGCAGCTGGAGCCACACTTTTTTTTTTTTTTTCGAGGTAAGGTCTCACTCTGGTCCAGGCTGACCTGGAATTAACTCTATAGTCTCAGGGTGGCCTTGAACTCACAGGATCCTCCTACCTCTGCCTCCCGAGTGCTGGGATTAAAGGCGTGTGTCACCACGCCCGGCTGGAGCCACACTTTGTTGTTGCAGAGACACTCTGCTCTCAGGCTTCACACACCATCAAATGAAAGTCATTTTTATTTTTTATTGTGAGAACCAATCCATCGATCATTATTTTTCCAAGACCATGATGTGTTTCCTGTGCCCCATTTCTATGATGCTTCTTCCATATGGTAGTCTCAGTACAAACTCAAACAAAGATTTACTTTATGACCCATCCACATATATGATTTCCTGAATTTTTTTTTGCTTTAATAGTCCTAATATATTCCCACCCCCCTCCAGGAAAAAATCTCACCAAATAAATGTCAGGAGCATTCAGACCACTTCTTGGATGGTGGATTTTCATTTCTGTCTTTAGTAGTCCATGGGTCATCCCCCATGGGAGCCCTGGATTGGGAGTGTAGTCCGTGCCCTGTGGTGGATGATGCCTGCTGTGTCTTCTGCAACTGCACCAGCAGGTGTTCAGTCACATGTCTTCAGAGTGCTCTTGCTCAGGGCTTTTAGGTCTCAGACTTCTTACTGACTGTCAGACCATCAAGACAATGATTGTGTGGAAGGTCCACCCCAAAACAGATTATGGACATGTTTACAGGTCATCTCATCAGAGAGGTTGAGAGTGTGAGAAGCTGGATTGTCCAGAGCCAAATTGGGGGATGGGGTCCTCCTCGAGGGTTCTGCCCAGCAGAAAGACCGCCTGCTTGAGTAGACCTACCACATCTCACTTCTAGCTACAACTCAGACCAGTTCTGTGATGGAGTCAGCTTCTCCCTGGCAAACCTTTATTTGGGACTTTATGGTACCCTTGATGCCACCCACAGTGCACATTTCTTCAGAATCAGGATGTTGAATAGTATGCACATCATGAGCCTGGTACAGAGACTGGGACTGTTGCAAACACGAAAACCTGTCCTAATTTAGCCTTCAGGGATGAATGCTTCAAGAATAAAGTAAACATGGTGAATATTTAACAATATTTTCCACATCCAACAAAAGTAGGCAGATATGAAAGGCTGGCTATGTGGTGGTGAGAAGTATGTATTTCCCATAAACTCATATGTTCTGAATGCTTGGTTCCCCAGCTGGTGGCTGTTTGGGAAGTGAAGCCTTGCTGGAGGAGGTGTGTTGCTAGAGGTCAGCCTTGAGTCTTACAAGCCTCTACCTTACCAGTGTCACTCAGCTCGCTCTCCTGCTGATATTTGGCACCTGATGTGGCAAGGAGGTGATGTCCAGCCTCTGCTGTGCCACTTTTCCCCTGCCATAATGGAGCTGCCACTTGGTACTACAAGCCAAATAAACAACTTTCCTCCCATGAGCTGCTTCTGGTTGGGTGCTTGTGCCAACAATAAGTAAGCACCACCCCAAATCCCACCCCAGAGACACTCTTCCTCCAGTGCAATGCTTCACCTCTCCAAGTGGAAAGCATGGAGTCTTCAAGCATGCAGAGGTGAGGCTAAGGCACTTGGACATGGGAAGAACTCCTCCTTTCCCTCTGACCTGTGCTGCGGCTCCTCAAGACATCTGTGCCATCTGCAGCTTGCTGACTTCTTTGGTGTCTTGCTGCCCTGGCCACAGTCCCACCCCACTGTGGTTCCACTGGCAGGGCAACACAAGCTTGCTCTGGTGAGGAGGTTTTACTCCTCTCCATACCCGGGTTCTGTCCCTATTCCTTTCTTGCTTCTCTCCCTCTCAGTGTTCCTCCCAGTCCACTGTCAACTGGTCATGTTCTCCTGCAGACTGGCCCCAGACAGGCAGTTTAATGAGATGACTGGAGAGAGCACCCCCCCCCACACACACACAGACCACTGCCAAGGTCAAGGACAATCAGTATGAGAGTTGGGGCTGGGCAAGTTTGGGCACGTTGGCAGCAGGTTCTGAGACCTCAGTTTATCATCCTCTTTCACTCATTTCCTCTACTTCCTGCCTTTTGTTCCCCTCCAACCACCCTCAGGAATTCTCCCTTCATCCATTGTGCAGTTGTTCTGCCTCTTCACCTTTTATATATGTGCACTGTGTCTAATGTTCACCTAATCACGTCATTCCTTGCTCATTTGTTCTCATTTTCTCACTCGTCATGTTCTCATTTATTCACTAACTTACTCTTTTCCTCTAAGCATCTGGTGTTACCCTCTTGTAGATAGATAGAGTGGGTAGCTAGATGGTAGCTAGTGATAGATAGATGATACATAGATGTCAGATAGATAAACAGACAGACAGACAGTTATAGAGACAGAGATTTCTTGTGCCCTAGGCTCGCCTCAATCTTCCTGTGCAGTCCAGGATAATCTGGAACTTCTGAATCTCCTGCTTCCTAGTGCTGACATTACAGGCATGTGTTGCTGAGCATGTTATAACATTTTTTCTCTCCCTTAATCCTCCTCTGTGCCTTATGCTGAACAAAGGATCTGCCACTGAGCTACACCCCAGCCTAGTGGTTTCTTACAGTAACCAGCACAGAGACCCTCTTTGCCTTCAGGCTATTTAATGTGTGCTATCTTTATGTGTGCTATCCTAGTCCTCTCACTCTTTGTTTCTGTTTGTTTGATTTTAAGGTAGGATTTTCATTTTAGCCCAGCCTGACTTAAAACTCACTCTGAAGCTTCAGGCTGGCTTCAGACTCATAGCCATTCTCCTACCTCTGCCTTCCAAGTGCTGGGATCAAAGGTGGGTGCCACATTGCCTGGCACAGTCCTCTCACTCTTCAAGAAACATTTCAGAAGCATTCTTTCTCAAGCAAAGGAGAAGGTTTCCTCACCAACTCATAGGCACTCAGCTGGCCTGGGGTCTCACTGAGAAGTCCAGTCTTCCCCAGGGCCTCCTGGGAGTTCTGATCTCTGCACAGCACTGATGGCAGCCTGGCTCTTGAGAATTTACATATGTACAATGGCAACACCTGGCAGCAACAGGGCCAGCCACCTGGTATGATGTGTGCTGAGATAGGGAGTGGCCTTGGGGACAGCAGGAGGGACATCTTACATGCCATCTGTATTACTCTTCAAGATGCTCTCTTGTTCCATGTCAGCTCTCTGCAGTGATAAATCCTGGTCTCTGTGACCTTCTAAGTAACGTTGGCTGTCCTGTGGAGAGACAAGCATGCTGTGAGGCTTGATGTGTCACTATGGTTTGTATGCACATGTTCACTCTGTGGATGTGCATGTGTGTGCCATATGTGTTGCAGTCGGGTAGAATGATTCAGGATTGAGTGTAGATGGTAGGGTTTTTCACTTCTTTTTTTTTTCAATATAATTTGAGTACTACCAGCATATTTATATGTGTTTTGATTTGTAAAATGAAAGATCAAAGCCAGCAATGAGTCCATTTTCTGTTTTTTTTGAAATGCGTGGGGAATGTGGAGAGAGGACCATGGGGTGGCGATGCTTTGGTTCAGCATCTGGAGGCCAGCAGTCCTACATGCTCCATCTTAAAGTGAAACCAGATGCATCTTCAGCCCCAGTCACTGTCACCCCTTCATAGTTGTCCCTCCAGGTTTCAGCATTGATCGAGGTTCCAGGAGCACAGAACAAGGCAGACCTGTCCTTTCCTTAAAGGCATGGTGGCCAACACCTGTAGTCTCAGCACTGAAATCACAGTGGTGGCAAGAGCATCAGAAATTTAAAGCCAGGGCTGGAGAGATGGCTTAGCGGTTAAGCACTTACCTGTCAAGCCTAAGGAACCATGTTAGCCAGATGCACAAGGGGCGCATGCGTCTGGAGTTCCTTTGTAGTGGCTAGAGGCCCTGGCGCACCCATTCTCTATCTATCTATCTATCTATCTATCTATCTATCTATCTATCTATCTATCTATCTATCTATCTATCTATCTATCTATCTATCTATCTACCTACCTACCTATCTATCTGCCTCTTTCTCTGTCTGTTGCTCTCAAATAAATAAATAAATAAATAAAACTAAAGCCATCCTCAGCTGCATAACAAGTTCTAGGTCTGCGTGATGGGACCCTGTCTCACCACCATACCTCAAAAAAGATATCCCACTCTCACTGCCCCTAGTGTTCTCTGCCAGCCTCAAGGCATTGAATTTGCTGTTTGCCCTGCCCAGAAATGCTTCCCAGACCTCCATATAACTACCCCTCCCAGATTCTACCCAGCTAAATAAATCATCACTTCAGTCAGAAATCATGCTGCCACCTTAGATGTCCATTCCTATACCTTCCAAACCTGAAGAGATTTACTTGGTTCATTTTTTTAAAAAAATTTAATTGTCTGAGGAACTTTTATTTATTTATTTGAGAGAGAGAGACAGAGACATGTAGAGGGAGAGAGAATGGGTGCACAAGGGCCTTCAGCCACTGAAAAAAACTCCAGACATGTGCAACACCTTGTGTATCTGGGGAATTGAACCTAGGTCCTTTGGCTTTTCAGACAAGTGCCTTAACTGCTAAGCCCTCTCTCCAGCCCTTGGATCATTAATTTTTGATCATTTTTATCTTGTTCTATAAGCTCCTGAGAATCCATGTGCCCCAGATCACTGTCCTGTGCAGTGTAGATGCTCTGACATGCATGGCCTCTCTATGTGAGGTGTTTCAGTCTGTACCAGCAGCAGGGAAGATGTGATTCCTGGTCTCTCCCCAGGGTACTGGGATTTAATTGTCTTCTAGGAAATGGGAGGCAATTTGTACTCATGTGTGTCTCTCCAGGTAATTGGGGTTGTTACTGCGTACTCAGGATCCTCTTCTAACATGTCCTGACTTACTAGTGGAGATTAGAGTGGGGCCCACCTTGTCTCAGGAAAGCACAAAAACATGAGCACCTGGATTCCAAGCTTTGTACTGGGGTAGGATCCAAGAGGCGCTCTGGCCAGGTGAGTTGGAGGCTGATGATGAAACTGATGGCTGTGTTCCCACATGGCTCTAGTTTTTTTTTGTTTTTTTGTTTTTTGGTTTTTGGTTTTTAGAGGTAGGGTCTCACTCTGGACCAGGGTGACCTGAAATTCACCAGGTAGTCTCAGGTGGTTTCAAACTCACAGCGATCCTCCTACTATTGCCTCCCAGGTGCTGGAATTAAAGGCCTACACCACCACACCTGGCATGGCTCCAGTTTTGTGTTAGCCTTCACACTACCTGACCTGGCAGAGAAGGCGTGTCATATCCAGAGGCCACAGACCCTGTCCCATGTCTAGAGCTACCTGAAGACTCTGCTTATGAGCATCAAATCTTCTATGCTAGCAACATCATGTGGAAGGTCAGTCCCCTGTGGACTGGAGGAGGACTAGACTTTCATGAAGTTCAATGAGGGAGGCTCAGGTCCTTGGGGTATGTATCCAGCAATGTGACAGTAGAGGAGACAGGGGACTGGACTACCTTCCCCATCTGCCCTAAAGTCCTGTGGAGATACAGGGAGACTGATGCTTCTTCTTGTGTTCCCAGGAGCTGCTAATTTGCTCATCAGCCAAACAGTTTTTCAAAATATCTTTTTCTTTATTTATTTCAGAGAGAGAGAGAGAGAGAGAGAGAGAGAGCGAGAGCGAGCGAGTGAGCAGGGCAGGAGTGAGGGAGAATGAGCATGCCAGGGCCTCCAGCCACTGCAAAAGAACTCCAGATGTATGCACTTCCTTGCGTATCTGGCGTACATGGGTCCTGGGGGACTTGAGTTTGAGTCCTTTGACTTTGCAGGCAAGTACCTTACCACTAAGCCATGTCTCCAGCCCTGGGATAGTTTTACACTTCTTTCACAGAAAATGGAAGAGAAGGTGTATCTGATGTGAGGCTGTGATGTTACGGAGCTCTCCAGGGTATCTGTGTTGTAGAGCTGAAAGCTTATTTGGAGGTCCAAATTCCCTGACTTTGTATGTCTGGACCTTGGCCTTGGCCAAGTTTTGATCTGGTTGGTAGGTCAACATTCCATAGATGAGATTTCAACTGCTTAGACTCTGTATTCACAGGACTGTGGGCTGCATCATGGGAAAGCTATGGATGAGGCTCCCCTTTTCTTGGGAAAGAACAACATCAAAAAGATTTGTGATGTGCTTTGCATCTTGGGCACTCTCAGGCCTCAAGTCCGTCCCATTTGTAGCCATTTGAATGGTATGGGTGACAACGTCATTCTGTTCCCTCTCTACCCTCTCAAGAAGTAGCTTTTCTCCCCTGTGTACCTTTGCAAAGGACCCTACCCCCTTTGACCAGCAAGGACAAATGTCCTGGACCAGTATTGACTTCCTCCCTCTGGGCCAGATGCAAGAGTCAAATCTCGTCCTCTGCTTGTCTCCACTGTAGCATGCTAGCAAGCTGGCCCTGGAGTAGTCCTCTGAGATTATGAGGGGTGAATAAAAGAGTGACAGAGACCATGTATTAGGGCACAAAGCAAATCAACAAATACTGGAAAATTGAAATAATCCCTTGTACTCTATCTGACCACAATGGGATTAAACTACAAATGAACAACAACAATGCCAAAAAAAAAAAAACAAAAAACTACAGAGCTTACAGAAATTCATGAAGTATAAGCAGAACACTATTCAATAATGAATGGGTCATGGAAGAAATCAAAATAAAATCAATAAATTCATAGAATCAAATGGTGATGGGAATAAAACATACTGGTACATATTGGACACAATGAAGGCAATGCTAAGAGAGAATTTTATAGCTTTTAAGTGCAAATATTAAGAAATTAGAGAGTTCACAAGTAAACAAGTTAGTACCTCACCTTAAGGCTTTGGAAAAAGAAGAACAAGGCAAAGCAAAAATCTGTAGGCAGGAGGACATAATAATGATTAGAGCAGAAATAAATGAAGTAGAAAACAAAACAAAACAAAAATCCAAAGAATCAATGATACCAACAGTCAGTTCCTGTAAAGGATAAAAACAATTGATAAACCCTTGGTAAATCTGACCAGAATAAATAGAGAAGAGACAAAAATTAATAAAATTTGATTTGAAAAAGGCACCATTACAACAGACACCAAAGAAATTCAGGAAATCATAAGGATATACTTTAAGAATATATATGCCTATAAATTTGAAAATCTGAAAGAAATAGATGATTTCCTTGATACATATGAGCTCCCAAAATTAAATCAGGATGAGATAAACCATTTAAATAGACTTATAACATCTATGGAGATCCAAGCAGTTATAAAAATCTCTCAACTAAAAAAAGTCGTCCAGGCCCAGAAGGATTCAGTGCTGAATTGTACCAGGCCTTCATGGAAGAACTAACATCCCTACTTCTCAAATTTTTCCATAAAATAGAAAAGGAAGGAATTCTACTAAACTCCTTCTATGAAGCCAGCATCATTCTGATACCAAAATTAGACAAAGACAGAACAAAAGAGAGAGAGAGAGAGAGAGAGAGAGAGAGAGAGAGAGAGAGAGAGAATTACAGATCAGTCTCCGTAATGAATGCAGATGGAAAAATTCTAAACAAAATATTGGCAAACAGAATAAATGAATATATCAGAAAGATTATTCACCCATACAAATAGGCTTTATCCCAGAGATGCAGGGATGGTTCAACATATGGAAATTGATAAGTATAAACACTACATAAATGGACTGAACAACAAATACCACACGATCATCTCAATAGATGCAGAAAAGGCATTCAACAAAATCCAACTTCCCTTCAGAGTAAAATGCCTACAGAAACTAGGAATAGAAGGAACATATCTAAACATAATAAAAGTTATTTATGACAAACCTATAGCCAACATAATTGTAAATGGGGAAAACCTTGAAGCCTTTCCCACTAAATTCAGGAACAAGAAAAGGGTGTCCACTGTCCCCACTTTTATTTATTATAGTACTGGAAGTCCTAGCCAAAGCAGTAAGGCAATAGACACTCCTAAAAGGGATAGAAATTGCAAAGGAAGAGATCAAATTATCATTATTTGCTGATGATAAGATTTTATACCTAAAGAACGATAAATACTCTACCAATAATCTGTTTGAGCTGATAAATATTTTAGCAACGTAGCAGGATACAAAATAAGCACACAGAAATCAGCAGCTTTCCCATGTACTAACAACAAACAGGCAGAAGAGGAAATCAGGGAATCTCTCCCATTTACAATTGCCTCAAAATAAAATAAAGTACCTTGGTATAAACCTAACCAAGGAAGTGAAGGATCTCGACAATGTCTTTAAAATACTCAAGCGAGAAATTGCAGAAGACACAAGGAAATGGAAAGACATCCCATGTTCTTGGATTGGAAGAATCAATATTGTGAAAATATCAATCTTACCAAAAACAATCTACACATTTAATGCAATAACCATTAAAATCCTATGGTATTCTACAAAGAAAGAGGAAAAAAATCCTAAAATTCATTTGGAAGCACAAAAAGCCTTTAATAGGCAAAACAAAAATAATTGAGCCACAAAAATAAGATTGGTGGTATCACCATACCTAATTTTAAGCTATATTTCAAAGCCATAGTAACAAAAACAACACAAAGGTACTTGCACAAAGACATACATGTAGATCAATGGAACAGAATAGAGGGGCCATATTTTAATCCAGATAGCTGCAGTCATAAGCTTTTTGACAAGAATGCCAAAAATATTCATTGAAGAAAAGACAGCCTCATCAACAATTGGTGTTAGAAAAATTATATTTCTATATGTGCAAGGATAAAAATAGATCTTTTTCTTTCTTCATGCACAAGAATGAAGTCCATATTGATCAGGGACATTAATATCAGACCTGAAACTCTGAAACGGCTAGAGGAAAAGGTTTGCAGATACCCTTTAACTTATTGGCATAGGTAATGACTTTCTAAACATAACCCCAATTTCTCAGGAAATAAAATCACTAATAAACCAATGGGATCTCATGAAACTACAAAGTTTTATACAGGAAAAGACACTGTGAATAGAGCAAAGAGACAACATACAGAATGGGAGAATATATTTGCCAGCTATACATCTGACAGAGGATTAATATCCAGAATATACAAAGAACTCAAAAAACAAAACAAGAAATCAAACCACCCAATTAAAAAAAAATGGGCTATGAAACAAAATAGAGAGTTCTCAAAGGAAGAAATACAGATGGCATATAAACATCTGAAAAAGTGTTCTATATCCTTAATGATCATGGAAATTCAAATTAAAACTACTTTGAGATTCCATCTCACTCCTGTCAGAATTGCCATCATCAAGAAAACAAATGACAATAAATGTTGGTGAGGATGCAGAAAAAAGGAAACCCTTCTACACCATTAGTGGGAATGTAGTCAGGTACAGCCATTGTGGATCTCAGTGTGGAGGTTCTTGAGACAGCTAAAAATAGATTTATCATATGACCCAGCTATAGCACTTCTAGGCATATATCCTAATGAATATTATCACTACCTTAGAGATACTTGTACAAATATGTTTATTGCTGCTCTGTTCACAATATCTAGGAAATGAAACCAGCCTAGATGTCCGTAAACAGGTGAATGGATAAAAAAAGATGAGGTATATTTATTTACACAATGGAGTTCTATTCAGTGATAAAGAAAAATTAAAGTATGAAATTTGGGGGGAAATGGATGGACCTGGAAAGGATTATACTAAGTGAGGTAATCCAGGCCCAGAAAACAAAACATTGCATGTTCTCTCTCATGTGTATCCTAGCTACAAATATTTAGACCTGGGTGTGAGCTGGAACCAAAATTCGGTAGCAGAGGCCAGCAAGCTAGAAAAAGCCATAAAGCAGGGATGAGATTGAAGGACTTTAGGTGGTTATATTGTAGATATTTAAGTAGAAGTGATTATAGGGAGGGGTATGGCCTATGTGAGGCCAGGAGAAGAGATTAAAAGAAGGGTGGGGGATGGTCAAAATTCAAAATATTCTGAATAAGACATATGAAAGCCTACTTTTTAAGATAATGGCACATGCAGAAGCCAAAGGTTGCTACTAGAATAATTTTTAAATATATCTTAATTTTATTTATTTATTTGAGATGGAGCACAAGAGAGAGATAGAGAGAGAGAGGGAGTGGGGAGATAGAGTGAATGGGTGCACCAGGGCCTTCAGTTGCTGCAAATGAACTCCAGATGCATGCACCACCTTCCATGGCTTATGTGGGTCCTGGGAAATTGAACCAAGGTCCTTTGGCTTTGAAGACAAATTCCATAAGCACTAAACCATCTTTCCAGTCTGCTACTAGAAAATTTTCAGTGCCTGGGATGGGATACCTTCCAGTGAGTTGTTTGAAAGGGAGGTCGCTGTTGCCTTCAAAACATTATAGGGTATTTCCAAGGCCCTTGGTTTCCCATGAGTAACAGATGGTAAGACCCTATTGCTGAAAATTTCACATGTCTGGGTGGCAAGGTCACTGAAAAATCAAGCTGATTCTGAGGTGAAAACCTTCTCCCTCTAGACAAGTCAACTGTAAGGTAGAAAAAGCTGTACTGCAGGTAGCCTTATGGGAGATAAAAGTCATCATCAGTAACAACAGTGGACACTGGAAGCCTCAAGTTTGACCAGACAGGCCAAATGATTGGACGCATGCAATAGTGGCATGTCTGCTCTAGGGGAAACCAGTTGTTCTCTAATTGGACTGAAGGCCCATTCTATGTCTAGTACTGAAAATCTAATCAAAAGCCTATGGCAGGGGAGATCATGGCCCAGGGTATAAAGCCTGCTCTTGTCTGGATAAATGCACATATTATTCTCACCAAACTGTCCTGAACATACTACAATTATTATTTATATTCATACATTAATGATACTCTCCCAAAAGGCAACATGGTGCTGAGAAGAAGTGACAGAGAAGTGTCCAGCACTGAAACATCTCCATCACATCTTCCAAGGTTCAGGGTCCATTGCAGAAGAGGTGGCAGAAAGAATGTAAGAGCCAAAGAAAGGGTACCCGTCCTTACAATGCAACTGTCCAGGCAGAAATTGGCCTTGATATCAATGACTTGACAGTGCCCCGCAATGCCTTCACAAGACCCTCATAAGCAGAGAAAAAGATGATGCCATCAAAATAAAAGAGAGGCTACTGGAGAGAGGGAGGGAATATGATGGAGAGTGGAGGTGTGAAGGGGGAAACTGAGGGAGGGAAGAGATTTATCATTTTTTTTATGGTCTGTAAGTATAGATGTCAATAATTTTTGTAAGTCAGGCCTGATGGCTCAGGCCTCTCATCCTAGCACTTGTCAGGCACAGGTAGGAGGACTGCCCTGAGTTTGAGGCCACTGTGAGACTACAGAAAATGAGTTCCAGGTCACCCTTGGCTAGAGTGTAGTTTTACCCTGAAACACACACACACACTTAAAACCCAGAGTGTTTGGGCAAAAAGTACTCTGGGAGGGTGGACAATGATACATCCATAAGTCATATGTTGTTAAAGGAAAGTATCAGTGAGTTGTAGATAATGGAGTTCCCAAAACAATGCAGGTTTTTTTTTTTTTAACCAGTTTTGTTGTCCAGCATAACTAGGATTATAGAGCCCAGTTGTGAAAGCCAACACAAACTTTGGTTACAATACACTGAGAAATCAAGCTGGAGGTGAGCTAGAATCTTTCTGTTGGCTAACTGTCATAGAGCAGGAAACTGCTATTCAGGCTTTTGGGGAAGAAAAGCCACTTACGGTTTTAGTAGGCAGTGGACTCAGTGAGCTATATATCCAGTCACAGAGGCAATTTAGTGTGCAGTTGTGGCTTCACTATCATAGGGTAATCAACTACTTCCTGATTGTATTTAAGGCCCGCTCCACAGGAGGGAATTTATGCCTGGCACTGAAAACCTAGTTAAAAACCTATAGCTACGTGGGTCATAGGCCCTTGAAGGGAAGCTGCTACTTATTTTGCTAAGTGAATATGTTGTGTCTATCAAATTGTCCTCTAAATATTTATGCTCATGCCCATATATTAGCATTCTTCTCATTTTTAGCCAGAGAATCTTATTTTTACAGATAGTGGTGATTAATGGAATATTCAAAATTCATTAAAATGCTGAGAATAAGTGATTTTTGAGTGTTCAGAAATGAGACATATATATCATCTTCTGAGAAGCTTGAGGAACTTTTAAGAAGGTAACAGAAAGAAGTTAAGAGGTAAGGAGTGGGGAGGACAGCTTTGGCACACTACTTTCCAGATGCAAACTGACATTTGCATTCATAACTTCACAATGAATGTCATTTACTGCACAATTTCTATATGATATTAGGTCCATGTCATTGTGGATGACAGAGGTCAAAAATAGACATCAAAATAGAAGCAGCTCTACTTGGAAAGACAAAGTGGTTCATTGTGGTATGGAGATATATGTATATATTTGAGAGAGAGAGAGAGAGAGAGAGAGAGAGAGAGAGAGAGAGAGAGAGAGAATGGGAACACCAGGGCATCTAGCTGCTATAAACAAATTCCAGATGCATGCGCCCCCTTGTGCATCTGGCTTACATGGGTCCTGGAGAATCAGACCAGGATACTTTGGCTTTTCAGGCAAACGTCTTAATCACTAAGTCATCTCTCCAGCCCTGGATAAAGCATTTTTTTTTTGAGGTACGGTCTCACTCTAGCCCAGGCTGACCTGGAATTTACTATGGAGTCTCAGGGTGGCCTCAAACTCATGGCAACCCTCCTACCTCTGCCTCCTGAGTGCTGGGATTAAAGGCATATGCCACCATGCCTGGCCTAAAATATTTTTTAACAACTCAAACCACCCCCCAAAAAAAAAACTTTTCTAACACCCTGATACAGTGTTAACCAGGTAAATAAGGACCACAATGTAAATAAGTAGAACAAACAATGGAAGACCAACATAGGACTCACAGTTGGTACACTCACCAGGTGGAGAGTACACCACTATTATTGGTACTTTTTAGAATACTTATGCTAGGGTATGCATTATTGAAAAACCACAGGAAATTTTATTTTATTGTATAATACAAATTATAACCAAATGCACATATATAGCACATAGAAAGATTGTTTAAAATTGAAACATAGTTTGTTTTTTATTTTCAGACAGGGCTTGATGCAGGAGAAGCCAGCATCAAAATGAGGATGTAGCTGCCAAGTGTTGAGATGACATGCATGGCCACACTACTCCTAATGGTAGTGATTTCAATTAAAATAAATTAAAAATCAAATATTCTAGGTGAGACAAAGATGGTTACCTGAATTAAAATGGAAATGAAACTGGCATTTACAAGAAAGAATTCAATAACATAAATACCAAACTTTTGTAAACAAAAGGATAAAAAAATTACAAACAAAATTTGGTATAGTTGTTTACCATCAAACAATCAATTTCATAGGAAAGATAATTACTAAGGATAAACATTATATTCTAATGTTAAAACAACCACTACATGTGCAAATTTTTCTACATTTGTATGTACATAATTGTCTCAGTTTTGGAAATAAGGTTTCATGTAGTACAGGCTGGCTTCAAACTCACTGTGCAGCTAAGGGTAACATTAAAGTCCTTCTGCTTCCTTCCCAGTGCTAGGATTACATTTGTGTACCACCACACCTGCTAAAAATTGAATCCAGAACTCCATGCATAACAGGAAAGAACTCTACCAACTGAGCTACATACACAGCCTCCAAAAGTGGCATACTCCTGTAATCCCAGAACGCTGGACAGGTGGAGACAGGAGGAACCTAAATTCAAGGTCAACTTCAGCAACACAGAGGTTGAGGCCAAATGGGATACATGAGACCCATGTGTGTGACGGGGGGGGGGGAGAGGAAGAGGGAGAGAGGGAGGGAGGGAGGGAGGGAGGGAGGGAGAGAGTCAGAGACACAGTGAGAATGAATGAATAAATGCAGGAGTTTAATTGAACCATCAAATAAAAATAGTTCTATGATACAGTCACCAGCACTTGATGAGCTTTGACTCTAGTAGTGGTCCCCAGCATCTGAAAAGAGAAGGTTATCTGGCCAAGGCTTAGAGCTGCTCTAATTCATAGGTATAGACATAAATATTGGGAAGCTAATTTGCCGAATACTTGAGGAAATTATCGGCAGTAATCTAACCTGTGGGGCCGATGAGCTTTCCCCAACTATACCTCTTGACAATGTTCATTATAGCAGGTATGAATTCCTCCCTGTGGAGCAGGCGTCAAACCCAATCAAAACCAGCTGGTTATCTTCATGACACTCATGTCACTACTGTACTAGTGTCACCTCTTGATGTGCAGGTTGGTATAGTAGAATTCAGGTTGTTCAGCTGGGTAAGGACAGTGCTTTCTTTTGTCTCCCATATGGCCCAGTGCATCCAGCATGGTTCCCTCTGCATGGTAATAAGATAAAGGCAAAGAGTTTGTCTACTTGCTCACTGCTGCATAACAAACTGTCCAAAATTTAGTGAGTTAAAACAGCATCCTGTTTATTATAGTTCATTGTGCTATGGGGTAAAAATCCAAAGAGGATTGAGTAGGGTGGTCCCTCTGCAACACCTGTCTATCAGTTGGTTCATCTATACTGGGCAACTCACAGCAGTCTCCCCCATGACTGGTGCCTAGTTTGTGATGCCTGGCTGAACTGGGCTCTTCTTCCCCTTCAGAGAATCTCAGACTTCATAAGTAATCCTACCAGAGCATTAGTCATATGTGTTAGTTCCAGGTTCTGAGAGACCAAGGAGGAATCCTGCAGTTAGATCTTCATGAGTCAAAACCATATGGAATAGTTCAGATTCAAAGAGGAGGAAACACACCTTTTGGATTCAGATATTTAGAAAAATCTGTTATTCTTTACTTATCACAAACATCCTATTGAAAAAAGAAGGAGTTAGCTCATGGAGATAATGAAGACTGGAATTACTAAAGGGGCCTATGGACAAGTTTGCCATAAATATAGGGAGCAACTGTAGGCAGGGGGAGCTGCAAGGTGGGCAGAAAAGGGTATCTGACCTGTGTTATTTCTGTGGTTGGTTAGCTCAAATCTCTGTGTCATAGCCTCTGTAGTTGGTTAACCCTTACGTATTTTCACTTCTTGTGTAATACTCTACAAAGGAACCACTAAAGCATCTAAACTGAACTTCACAGAGTATGTCACGGCTAGGATTGTAGATTCAAGGTAGGCTCCCAGACATATACCCTGAAGACTCTACTCTTTATAGATATTTGCTCACTAATGCTTATTTCTGCTGTATTCACAATACCTAGGAAACAAAGTCAGCTCAGATGCCTACCAAGTGATGGGTGGATTGTGAAATGGCCTACACATACACAATAGGATTCCATTCAATGTTAAGGAAGAATGAAATAATGAAATGTTCACTTGGGGAAGTCACAATAAGCCAGGCTACACAAGCTCAGAAAGTCAAATGCTTCATGTGCTCGCATAGGTGGCTCCTAACACAGAGAGTTTGATTTGGTTATAAACTGTAGTAAGAATTAGTCATATAGGCAAGGAAGCTAGAATGAGAGTTGGAGAGCAGGGAAGCAGGAAGGGATGAGAGGAGAGAACTTAAAAGCGAATGGACAGAAAAATAGAGTGGATGAAAGGGTTTGGAGTGGGGACTCAGATAAGGAGGTGGGAGGGTGAAGTGCAGAAAACAAATCACAGCAAGTATCAGTAATATAGAAACCTTTCTCTTGGTCAAGTGATTAAAGGATGCCACACTTTTATATTTAAATTAAATTAAATTAAATTGCTGGAGACAGCAAGCATGCCATTTTAGGATCATGAGGAATTGAGCGCTGAAGAGCTGCATGACACAGTTCCAGCCCAGCTGTCTCTTCCTTGATGTCCAATGTGGCCCCTCTATAGAAAAATCTTTGGCTCTCTATGCTACAGATATCTGTGGTTTTCTGTATAATGTTTGTCTTTCTCTTTCACATGGTGTCCCAAACTTTAAGTTTACTTTTCCAGTAAAAACTGGTGTTAGTGAAGTGTTGGTCAATATATCTGAAAGAGGCTCAGACATAGAACTGGAAAAACAAGAAAATGGGTTGAAGATAATTGTTTCCCTTAAAGGCCATAAATAAAGTCAGGCATGGAGTACAGTACACATAGGAGGAAACAATGAACCTCCTGGAACAATGTAAAAATTGTTTTATGACTAATTTTTCTAAGTGGTGGCAATTGTAGCAAACTATGACTCTTTACCAAGAATCCTTACAGAAAAACAACTGAGGTCAGAAACTGTTCAACTGGGGGAACCAAAGTAAGTATTGGAGAGACATGAAAAGGAAAAATTCAAAGTAAATGATTAGAAAATAAATGGATCTATTGGATCAATGATTAATGGTGGTAACCCCCATTTGTGGTTGTTTTGTCTCTCACCTTTAATATAGTAATTGAAAGTAGAAGTTCAGGCCGGGTGTGGTGGCGCACACCTTTAATCCCAGCACTCAGGAGGCAGAGGTAGGAGGATCACCATGAGTTCAAGGCCACCCTGAGACTACAGCGTTAATTCCAGGTCAACCTGGACCAGACTGAGACCCTACCTCAAAAAAAACAAAAACAAACAAACAAACAAAAAAAGAAAGTAGAAGTTCAGGAAATCACAAGTGCTTGACCGCACATACATGGGGAAAGTGTGAAAACAGTTAATCATTATAGGGGCCTGATGACTGTACTTGAGATGAATAATTATAGGATTGTTTGATTAAAAGTAATAATAAAAAGTTTCTATGAATTCTGTGAAACTGTACCTTTCTTGAAGTTTGCTCTTGCATGACATGATCAGCAAATAAAAGACTGAGGCTAAGAGCTGTGGCAGCAGAGAAGCATAGAAGTATAGAAGCAGGGAAAAACAGAGAACAGAGAAAAACACAAAAAAAGAGAAAAACAAAAAAATAGAAATAGAGAAAAAGAAAAAAAAAAGAAACCGAAGAGGAGAGAGAGAGAGAGAGAGAGAGAGAGAGAGAGAGACAGAGATGAGAGAGAGAGAGAGATAGAAAAACTCAGTTCCCTTCAGCATTAGCCTGTCAGATTGCACCAGAACTTGACTTCAAGTCATTATTGCGCCACTCCCTTTCACACACACCTCTCTTTGGGGACCCTCCTTCAAACCAGGGTTGGACCCTGGCATTTTAATTTATTTGCAAAAGAGAGACAGTAAGAGAATAATCTCTGTCTCCTGTGAATCAGAACCTCCATCCACTGCAAATGGTTTCCAGATGCAGGGGCCATTTTGTACATCTGGCTTTATATGGGCACTGGGAAATTAAACTCAAGTCATTAGGTTCTGCAGGCAAATGCCTTAACTGCTGAGCCATCCCTCCAGAATTTAAAATATTTATTTGACAGAGAGAAAGCGGAAAAGAGAGAAAGAGTGAAAGAGAGGGAGAGAATGGATGTTCCTGGGCCTCCAGCCACTGCAAACAAACTCCAGACACATGCATTACCTTGTGCATTGGGCTTAAGTGGGTCTTGGGGAATCAAACTGGGGTCCTTGAGCTTCTCAGAGAAACTCCTTAACTGCTAAATCATTTCCCCAGCCCAACATGCAACTTTTAATAAGAGAGGGTATATCCTTTGGGCAGAAACACCCTGTAGAGGGAGAAGAAAGCTTCATCCTAAAACCATAACCTCTTACTGGTAAATCCCAGTACTGAACTGGAGTACACCCATAGTAAGCTATTAGTTGGTTAGGGAGGCCTGCACGTCTCCCTAAACAATGCAGGACATTACCAAAGCATTTGATTGGGCCCCTGTCTAAATGGTAAGACCCTATTGCTGAAGATACCACAAACTGTAGTTGAAGGACACTGAGAAGTCAAGCTTGAACGGATATGGAAGCTGGTTTCAATATGAGGCCAGCCCTCATATTGGTGGAATGAGCATCACTGCTGCTGGGGGATGATGGTCTCCAGCAGCTCAACAGTGTGAACAAGCAGGAGCTCCTGCAAGCTACAAGCAACCAGCTATGCAAGAAGTACACACCTGTGCAAGAGTGGCACACAGGGTACAGGGGTTACCAACTGAATAGTCCTGCTCAGGGAGTACCGAGAACCTGGTACTGAGAGTCAAGTCAGAAGTTATTGGCTTGCAAAGTAGGAGAACCTATAGGGAAGCTCCCACTGTTCTTAGGCTAAAAGGAAAGGATATTCCATTAAAGAGTATTTTAACTATCTAAGCTCATCCCCATTGATCCATGCTGCTCTCATTTCTGATTAACGAATTTGCTTTATACAGATGGTAGTGGATATCATGGAGACATAAGACCCATCAGTAGGGTAAGAAAAGAAAATCAAATGCATGAGATGAGTCATCTCTACAACTTCTAGGGCCAAGCAAACATTACTAAGGAACCAAAAAACAAACAAATAAACCAGGCGGGGTGTGGTGGCACACACCTTTAATCCCAGCAGTTGGAGGATAGCCATAAGTTCAAGGCCACCCTGAGACTACCTAGTGAATTCCAGGTCAGCCTGGACTAGAGTCATACCCTACCTTGAACTCCCACCCAACCAAAAAAAAAAAAAATTACAAAGGAAGTGGCAGATGAAATATCAGTGCTGCTCTCATGGCTGGTGTGAGAATCTCCTCCAGGAAGAAGCAGATAGACACTGAGGAGATTCAGAACTCATCAAAGCAGAGGCTTTGATGAAAAGAGACATACAAGTGCTCTGAAGTCAGGGGTCATTGTGGAAGAGGGGTAGTGTTGCAGTCAGGTTCGCACTGCTGGTAGAAATCACCCATCCAAGAGCAGCTTCAGAGAAAAAGAGGTTTATTTTGGCAAATAGGCTCAAGGGGAAGCTCCATAGTGGCAGGGGAAATGATGGCATAAGCAGATGGTGGACATCACTCCTGGCCAACATAAGGTGGACAATAGCAACAGGAGAGTGTGCTAAACACTGGCAAGGGGAAACTGGCTATAACATCCATAAGCCTGCCCCCAAAATACACTCACTCCAGGAGGCATTAATTCCCCAAACTCCATCAGCTGGAGATACAGCATTCAGAACACCTAAGTTTATGGGGGACACCTGAATCAAACTACCACATTCCACCCCTGGCCCTCATGAATTGATAATCATCTGTGATGTAAAATGCAATGCATTCATCTAACTTTAAAAGTCCCTGTAGTTTTTATCAATTACAATGATGTTCATACACCCCCATAATCCAAAGTCTTTTAACTGAGCCCTAACACAAAAAAATAACCTCCAAATATCCATAATGGCACAGAAAAACATTCACACTGCAAAATATGGCATTGGGCATAGCAAAGAATTACTCAAGCAATACATGATTTAAACAGTCAAACACCAACTGCAGTTCCAAGTCCAACAACTCTAGCCAGTGACAAATCTCCAAGTGTGATAATTCTAACCAGCAACAAGTTTCTGGTATTACAATTCTGTCCCTCCAGCTAGCCTATTCACAGTCCTGAAAAACTTCATCTGGGGCCCGCAGCTATCCTCAGCAGGCATCTTGTGGTCCCAGCAGCTCCACTGTGTCTCCACTGCAATCCACATTTCATCCTCATGGCCACATGACCATGTTGCAAACTCAATCATCCTCTCTTTCCTGCATTACTTATACTCCACAATACAGGTAGGGTGCCAATTCGTTAATGCAGGGGAGAATAAAGCAGACTTTACAGAATAGGACACTCCTTGAGCACTCAGGCCCCTTCAAAAGAGTCTATATTTTCCTGTTGCCCCAGTGTTGGTCAGTTGGCCCGATCTCAATGGTTGTAATCTCTCAAACAATTTGCAGGTGAACAGGCAACAGTTCACCCAAAGACTTCTCTTTTGGTGCTATATCCCTCTGCTCACACACAGTTCATTTCCACAAAAAGTAACCCTGCACAACTTCTCAGGGCACGGGCATAACTGCAAGCTTTTCACACAAACTGCCTCTAGCCCAGTCCAAGCAAAGCTCTTTGTTACCCTAAGCAAAACCTCACAGTCTTACTGTATTCAGGTCTTGCAGCTCTGACCAGAATAGTCAATCAAGCTTTACTTACAGCACTGCAAACCATCTCTTTGGCCAAGGTTTCAAATCCTTCCACATTTCTCTTGAAAATAATCTTCAAAAGGCCAAAGCCACACCATTAGGTGTCTAGCAGCAATCCCACTTCTTGATACCACTTTACTGTTGCAGTCAGGTTCACATTGCTGGTAGATATCACCCAACCAAGAGCAGCTTCCTGGAAACTGAGGTTTATTTTAGCTTACAAGCTCTAGGGGAAGCTCCACAACAACAGGGGAAAACAATGGCATGAGCAGAGGGTGGACATCACCTCCTGGCCAACATAAGGTGGACAGTAGCAACAGGAGAGTGTGCTAAATACTGGCATGAGGAAACTGGCTATCACATCCATAAGCCCACCCCCAACAATATACTCACTCCAGGAGGAGTTAATTCCCCAAACTTCATCAGCTGGGGATTTAGCATTAAGAACACCTAAATTTATGGGGGACACCTGAACCAAACCATCACAGGTGGAAAGACTGCAAGAGCTACAGGGTGGGAAGGGTATCCTAGACCTTGTTTCCCTCACAGAGACTGGAGCATTCCTGACCCCACAGTGAGTACCTTACCTCCACCGAGGAGAGTTTTAATGGAATGGGCGTGGAGGACAGGGAACATAAGAGTGTATCAGCTGAGGGGAACATGATCAGCATGCAATGTGTTCATAGAGTAACATTCCCAATTTAGTTTGTAAATTTTTAATTATTTATTTATTTACAAGCAGAGGCAGAGAGGAGAGAGGGAGAGAGAGAACGGGAATGGGCATGCCAGGTCTTCTTCCACTGCTAAGGAACTCCAGTTGCATGCAGCACTTTGTGCATCTGGGTTTATGTGGGCTCTGGGGAATCAAACCTGGGTGGTTGAGCTTTGCATGCAAGGGACTTAACAGTTGAGCCATCTATGGAGCCCCTAACATTCTCAATTTAAAACCTATAAAGTGAGCTGCGCATGGTGGCGCACGCCTTCAGCACTCGGGAGGCAGAGGTAGGAGGATCGCTGAGAGTTCAAGACCACCCTGAGAATTCAGAGTGTATTTGAGGCCAGCCTAGGCTACAGTGAAACCCTACCTCAAAAAAACCAAAAAAAAACCCCCAAAAAACCTTATAAAGTGGAAAAGTGTTCTGCGCATGCTCAGAGCAGGGGCGGGTCTGTTGGGAAGGGCTGGGAGGGCGGGGCAAAGAGGACTGCACATGCGCACAGCGCACTGCGCGCACTATGACGTCAGTGCTGAAGGAGGCGCGTCAGCTCCGGGTCTTCCGGTCGCTGTGGAGACGGAGCCCCGCCCAGGGCAGGACCGGCGCCTTCGGACGAGACCTGAGCGGGCTGGGCGGCGCCCGAGGCAGAAGGGGACTGAGCGGTGGACCTCGCGCTGGCTGAGGCCTCAGCCCTCAGGAGACCCAGGCAGGCGTACCGAGGGGCGCCGGGGCTCGGCCGACCGTGGTCTCCCGCAGGTGAGCCCCGGGCCGCTGCGTCCGCCCTCGGGCGCCCAGCTCCCCTGGTGTGGGACCCGTGGGGCCGCTGCGTCCTGTCCGGGCGGAAGGCCTTCAGGCCCCTCCGCAGCCTCGTCGGGGCCCCTGCGAAGACCCGGGGTCTCGGCAGACCCTGACAGGTCTGGAACCTCTGTGGCCAGCGTCCTGGGAAGTGAGGATGGGGAGAGCCTTCTAGAAGCAGAGGCTCAGGGGGTTGTGAATGTCTCTCCTGGGAGATCATCAGAGCTGTGTTCGTGCTGTGGCCCACAGAGCTTCACGTGTTTGCGGTACAGCGACCTCGTAACTAGAGCTGCGTGATGCTTATGTGGTCAATTTAGTGTCTGATGCAAGCAGGTTCAGTCATAACCGTATCATGTAGATAATAGACTGAACGGATATGCTATGTTTATTCAACGAAGCTTGAGAATAATTGTGATATGTATTATACCAAAGTATAAACCAATAAAACTTATATTGGGGGCCATCTATTCAAACTACCACAGGCATGCAGACCAGGAAGTGAGGTCAGTGTGAAATGGGTTGTATAGTGCCACTTGACTTGGTAGATGGTTTCCTTAGCTGTAAAATAGCTTTTAGTTTCATGAGGTCCTGTTTGTTGTTTGCTTTATTTCTTGCGTAACCAGGGCTTTATTCAGAAAGTCCTTCCATGCAGCTATATCTTGAAGTGTTTTCACTACTTCTTAATATCTACTTAAGAGATTCAGGTCATATGTTGAGGATTGTGATTTATTTGAGGTCTGTTTTCTCCCATGTCTCAGATTTCCACCTTGATGCAGCATGTTTTGTCCCTAGCCAAACTTAAGCTGAATTACCTTGGAGCTTGCCTGGCCATGCCTTCCCCTAGATGGGATCTGGTTTGGTCTTCACATCTCCACTGCCTACCTTGGCCTTGCTTCCCCTGTGAGTTGCACTGGACCTGGCTTGGAATCTCATCCCATCTGCATGGCAGGCTCTTGCCTTCACCCTGGCTTAGCTTGGAATTATTTTCTTGCTTGTCATACATACCATCTTGCCTAACTATATCTTCCCCTGACCTTGCTGGCTTTTGTCTTCACTTAACTAGCCTCCTGGCCATTCCTCTGAACATGACTTATGCCTGCCTTCACTTCCTCCTTGTCCTTCAGCTTGCCAGGCCTTGCTTTCCCCATTGCGTGCCTGGCCTTCCATGTCCGGCCCTCCCTGGCCTTCCCTCCCCTTGCAGGCCTTTGCCTTCTCTTGCCCGGCCTGACCTTGTGCTTTGTCCCTTGCCTTCCCATTGCCTGGACTTGGCTTCTTCCTGTCCTTCATTGGTGATGACTCACCCCTGGACTTTCTTCTTGTTTATCCTAGCCTTTTCTCCCTTTTTCCCTCAGCCTGGATTTCCTGACCCCTAACCTTATGTGACTTAGCATTAACCTTTCCTTCCACCTGTCCTTGCCTGGCCCCTTTCCTGGCATTTAGCCTGGCTTGACATTGCCTTCTTCCTTTCCTTGCCTGGCCATGCCCATCCCCTGCCTTGCCTTCCATCTTGCTTGCCCTTCCCCCCATCGTATCCTGCCTTCTTCTTGTGTCTTACTCCTTACTTCTGCCTTGATTTTAGTCTCCTGACTTAGGCTTCCACATTGTCTTGTCTTGTCACCTTTCTTCTGTGTCTTACCTGTGGCTTGTCTGGCTTTGCTTTCTTCTGAATGACTTTTCATTCCATCTTACCTTATTGTGCCTTGCCTTGACTCTTCCTGCTTCATCTTTGCACTTGCCTTATCCTTCTTCTTTGTTGGATCTTGCTTTCCTCCTGTCTCTCCCTGGCCTCCTTCCACCTGCCCTTGCCTTCCTTCTGGCTTGGCTTAGCCTTGGTTCCCCCTGGCTTGGTCTGGATTCTTCCTTGCCTTCCCCTAGCCTGACCTGCCCTTAATTGTCACCATCCATGCTACTCCTCGCCTTCCTTTGCATGTCCAGCCATGTCTGGCCTCTCTTCTCACTCGCCTCCTGGCCTGGCCTTCCTCCTTTCCTTGCACTTCACCTTCCCAGTCTGCTCTTGTCTGGGATGACACAGGACTTGTCTTTACCCTTGCTGTGCACATAGCATTTCTTGGCCAATGTGAGCTCGAGCAAGCCAGGATAGCTTTGTAGTCAACCTTCCATGTTCTTTCCTTTCTTCCAGTGCCCTGGCCTGGCATTGTGTGCACAGTGACTGTGCCTGGATAGCCTATACCCTCACCTTCTCCTTTGTCAGGACTAGCATGCCTTCCCTTGGCCTGGCTTGGCCCGGCCTTTCCTTTTCCTTTGCCTTCCCTGGCTTTCTTCACCCTGTCCTTTATCCCTGGCCTGGCCTTCCCTTCTCCTTCGCTTTACCTGGGTCGTACCTTTCCCCTCCCTTGTCTGGTCTGCCTTCTTTTCATCTAGATTGCCTTCCCTGCCTGGACTTGCCTTCTTCCTTGCCTTCTCCCTTGCCTTCTCCCTGCTTCTTCCTCACCTTCTCTGCCCATGTCTTACATCTTGCCTTCACATTGACAAATGGCCTTGATGTCTCTCTTGATGTAATAGTTGCCCATCAACCTGGACCATTTTCCCCTGTGTTTCCCTGGAGCTTGAATAGGGTTCACCTTAGCCTAGGCTTAGATGGGCATTGCCATTCCCTTGCTGCACATGCCAACATGTCTGTACTTGTCATGGCCCTGGCCTTACTTAACCTTGCATGGCTTAGCCTTCCATCTTGCCTTGCCCATCCTTTCCCCCACTCCCTCCCCTGGCCTTGCCTTCTGCCTTGCCTGGCTTTCACCATATTGATTCTTCCAATCCAAGAACATGGGATGTCTTTCCATTTTCTAGTGTTTTCTGCACCTTCTTGATTGAGTGTTTTAAAGCTTCCATTGTAGAGATCCTTCACTTCCTTGGTTAGATTTATTCCAAAGTACTTTATTTATTTATATTTTATTTTTTTTTAGGCAATTGTGAATGGGAATGATTGCCAGATTTCATCCTCTACATGTTTTTTTGTTAGTGTATAGACAAGCTACTGATTTCTGTGTATTTATATTGTATCCTGCTACATTGCTAAAATTGTTTACAAGCTCTGACAGTTTGCTGGCAGAATCTTTAGGGTCCTTCATATATAGATCTCATACCATCTGCAAATAATGATAATTTGATCTCTTTCTTTCCAATATGTATCCATTTTATGAATGTCCCTTGTCTTACTGCTATAACTAAAACTTCCAGTACTATATTAAATAAGAGTGGTGTTGCCAGCACTAAATTCATTAGTCCAGAGGTGGATTATGTAGATTCAGTTTACACACTTTATTCCCTCTTCACACATGCTAATCAAGCCAATTCCCTTCCCTTGTTCTCTCAACTATCCTACCCTCCTGGCCTTAACCCCCTGGAGCACGCACAGTGACTCCACTCCACTTGGTCTGCAGGCAGCAATGTCTGGGCCGAGCCTTGCTCATTTCCATACCAGGCTGCTGAGGGGTCCCACTGGCAGTTGTTCTCATGGTGGGTATCAACACATAGAGAGATGTGGAGTCTGCCTCTCTGAGTTTAGTGACAATTTTTCTGAATCTCTGCTGGAATTCTTATACTAGTTTTTTTTTTTTTTTCCCCCTCAATCATTCTGGCTGCTGATAGCCACCTTACTGTTAGCTCATTTACATATCAGCATGCAGAGAGTCTCTGGTCAGTCTCTGGTCTTGGCCCCTGGTTGCCACTGCTAACTGAGTGCTCCATTTCTATTTGTAACTATTGCTTCTCACAGCTCCCATTTAATTCTAACATCCCAGTTTTATTTCTAATTATTGCTCCTAACAAGTGGGGACAGTGGCCACCCTTGTCTTGTTCCTGATTTTAGTGGAAAAGCTTCTAGTTTTTTCCCATTTAGTATTATGTTGGCTGTAGGTTTGTCGTAAGCAGCCTTTAATATGTTCCTTCCATTCCCAGTTTCTTTAGGACTTTTACCATGAAGCATTGTTGGATATTGCCAATCTCTTTTCTGCATCTATCTATCATGGGATTTTTGTCTTTCATCCAGTTTATGTTGTGTTTTACATTTACAGATTTGTGTATGTTGAACCATCCCTGTATCTCTGGGATAAAGCTTATGTGGATGAGTGGATGATCATTTAGATACATTCTTGTATTCTGCTTGCCAATATTTTGTTGAGAAATTTTACATCTATGTCCATGAGGGAGATTGGGATATAATTTTCTTCTACTTTTTTTTTTCTTTTGGTTCTGTTCTTGTCTGGTTTTGTTATCAGGGTGATGCTGATTTCATAGAAGGAGTTCAGTAGAATTCTGTCCTTTTCTATTCTATGGAAAAGATAGAGAAGCAGTGTATTAGTTCTTCCAAGAATTTCTGGTAAAATTCACCCATGAAGCCATCTGTGCCTGGACTCTTTTTAGTTGGGAGACTTTTTATAACTGCTTGGATCTTCGTACTTGTTAAAGGACTATTTAAGTGAATTATCTCATCTTGATTATTTTGGGTAGGTCATATGAATCAAGGAAATCATCTCTTTCAGATTTTCAAACTTAGAGACATATGTATTCTAAAAGTATGTCCTTATGATTTTCTGAGTTTCTTTGTTATCTGTTGTGATGGTGCCTTTTTCATCTCAAATTTTATAAATTTTTGTCTCTTCTCTCTTTCTTTTGGTCAGATTTGCTATGTATTGTCAATCTTGTTTATCCTTTCAAAGAACCAATTCTTTGTTTCATTGATTCTTTGGATTTTATTTTTTGTTTTATTTCATGATTTTCTGCCACAATATTTATGATTTCTTCCTGCTTGATTTTTGGTTTGCTTTGTTCTACTTTTCACAAGGCCTTAGTGTGAAACATTAAATTGTTTACTTGTGAACTTTCTAGTCTCTTAATATAAGCATTTAGAGCTCTAAATTTCATTCATTTTTTAAAATTTAATTTATTTTCTTTTCAGCCAATACAGGCAGTTTCGTACCATTGTTTAGGCTCATCCATGATCTACCCCCTCCCATTGGACCCTCCTTGATGATGTAAATGGGTCGTGCATTGTGGAGTTAGCCCACAGTTATTGGTATGTTAAATGTCTCTGCATATCATGACCCAACATGTGACTCTGACATTCTTTCCGCCCCTCTTCTGCAAAATTTCCCTGAGGAATGTTGGGTTCATTTTTGGTCTGCTTCAGTGATGAGGTGTTGGGGGACTCTGAGGCTCTGGCTCTCTGATTTGGTAGGAGTTTATTTTTCTCTGTGTTGGTCTCCTTCCCCTTTGTACTGGTATCTAGTTCATCAGGAAAACAGCACCCTTGCTTGTTTGGCCAGTTGTCCTTAGTTTTAGTCGGGCCCCTTTTGAGGTATGTTGGGGCAGCTCTCTCCTTAGGATCTGCATCTATCTGAAAAAGAGAAGCAGATTCTCCAACGGAGTGTAAGTTAGCACACGGAAAATTGAGATAACAATTACTTTTTTGATAGAGAGTTTGATAGGTGTAGGCCCTCTTGTAGCCCATGATTGATGGTAGCTTGATATTGGAGAGTGGGCTTATGTTTGGGTATGGTTCTGACTTGTTTCCCATCACCAGCTATGAGTCTTGTACCACTGAGGGGATCAGTTAGCCAAATCAAGAGCAGTTCATTCCCCACCATGGCTGTGTGCCACTATTGCACTTGTCTGGGCATCACATCAGGTTATTTGTTGCTAATTAGGTTAGACAATGGGTTGCTTGGACAGATATTGGTCATTTTCCCCAGTCGCCCATGTAGCACCCTCTGGCACTAGACACGCTGACTGTCTGGGGACTGACTCTCTCCTGGCTTCCAGCCATGCCATTCCATTTTACGTGTCAGCTGTGTATGGAGTCTTCAGCAATAGGGTCTTAACCACTGGCCTTTGGTGGGTCATCAAGTACTCTGACAGAAGTCTGTCATTGTTTTGGGAAACCTTGTAGGTTCTCTGATAAAAAAGCTCATTGTGGATGGTAGCCCCAAGCTGGAAGTGGGGGTTACAGGTCAGTGCCCACTAAGAAATTGAGGAAAAACATAACTAATATACAAGAGTTAGAGAAGAGCAAGAGAGAGAGGGGAGACGGGGAGAGGGAAGATGAAGTAGATTTAGGTTAGTCTTGATCCTACCCTCTCCAGTGTCTTGTGGTTCAGGTGTTTCCTGTAAGGGTCTAGTGAAGGTTCAGCCATTTGGTCAGTCTTTTAGGAAGTAGAATTTTATGGTACCATTGCTGTTTGGGTCCGGATTACTGTTTTCCACCCTTTGATTCCCTCCCTGCCCTCCCATCCATCTTGTTGTCTAGTCCATGAGGTGCTTGCTGGGTATGTAAGGCATCTTGGGCAGATTCCGGTTAGGTATTGCAGATGAGGGAGACTATCTGTGATTTTTTTTCTGTGATTGGGGAAGTTCGCTGAGAATGATCTGTTGCAGGTTCAACCATTTTTCCTCAAATTTCTTTGTGTCGTTTTTTTTTACTGCTGTATAGAATTCCATTGTGTAGATATACCACATCTTTGTTATCCATTCTTCTAATGATGGACATCTGGGTTGATTCCAGCTTTTAGCTATGACGAATTGAGCCACTACAAACATGGTTGAGCAAATCTCTCTGGCCTGTGGTTTGAAGGTTTTAGGGTAGATGCCCAGTAAGGGTATAACTGGGTCTGTTGGTATTTCTATAGTCAGCTTTTTCAGGAGTCTCCATATTGCTTTCCAAAGTGGTTGTACCATCCTACATTCCCACCAATAGTGAATGAGTGTTCCTGCTTCTCCATATCCTTGCCAGCATTTATTTTAATTTGATTTTTTGATGTTGGCTATCTTTATTGTGGTAAGGTGGAATCACATAGTTGTTTTAATTTGCATTTCTCTGATGATTAGGGATGATGAACATTTTCTTAAGTGGATGTTTTCCATTTGTATATCTTGCTCTGTGAATTGCCTGTTCAACTCTGTGCCCCATTTTGTGAATGCGGTATTTGCCTTCTTATTGTTTAGACTTTTGAGTTCTTTGTAGATTTAGAGATTCGGCCTCTATCAGTTGGATAACCTGCAAATATTTTCTCCCATTCTGTGGGTATTCTATTGGCTTTGCTTATTATATGCTTGTCTGTAAAGAAACTCTTCAGGTTCATATGATCCCATTGGTTGAGTGACTGTTTAAGCACTTGAGCCACTGGGGTTTTGTTCAGGAAGTCTTTTTCCATTCCTATATCATGGAAAGTACTTCCTACATTTTCTTCCAGTAGTATTCGAGTTTCTGGTCTTATGTTGAGGTCTTTGATCCATTTGGATTTGAGTGTAGTTCATGGTGAAATGTGTCGATCAAGTTTTAGTTTCCTGCATGTGGTTATCCAGTTTGTCCAGCACCATTTGTTGAAGATGCTATCTTTTTTCCAGCCTATATTGTTCGGGCCTTTGTCAAATATCAAGTAGCTATAGTTGCTTGACCCAAAATCCGGGTCCTCCAGTCTATTCCATTGGTCTTTACTCCTGTTTTTATGTCAGTACTATGCTGTTGTTATTACTATGGCTTTGTAGTATAGGTTTAGATCAGGTATGGTGATGCCACCAGAGGTATTTCTTTTGCTGAGGATATGTTTAGATATGCGAGGCCTTCTGCCTTTCCATATGAAATTTGAGATCATTTTTTCTATCTCTGTGAAGAACACTGTAGGGATTTTAATTGGAATTGCATTAAATCTATATATTGCCTTTGGTAGGATTGTCATCTTCACAATGTTAATTCTGCATATCCAGGAGCATGGGAGGTCTTTCCATCTTCTCCAGTCTTCCTTAATTTCTTTTTTGAGAGTTTTTGTATTTTCGTTGTATAGGTCTTTTACTTCCTTGGTTAATGTTATTCCAAGGTATTTTATTTTAATTTTTTTTGCTATTGAAAATGGGACTTTGCCCTTTATTTCTTTTTCTGTATCTTTGTCATTTGCATACAGAAATGCTACTGATTTTTGTGCATTGATTTTGTATCCTGCTACTTTGCTATAGGAGTTAATCACCTTCATGAGTTTTGGGATGGAGTCTCTCGGGTCTCTTACATATACAATCATGTCATCAGTGAATAGAGCTAACTTAACTTCTTCCTTTCCAAATTGTATCCATTTTATTTCCTTCTCCTGCCTTATTGCTTGAGCTAGGACTTCAAGAACTATATTGAAAAGCAGAGGTGAGAGAGGACATCCCTGTCTTGTTCCTGATCTCAATGGGAATTCCTCCAGTCTCTCTCCATTAAGTATTATTTGGGCCTTTGGAGCTTTGTATATTGCCTTTATTATCGTAAGATGTGAACTGGCCATGCTGATTCTCTCCTATGTTTTGATCATGAAGTGATGTTGTATCTTGTCAAAGGACTTTTCTGCATTTATCGAAATGATCATGTGGTGTTTACGTTTAATCTTGTTTATGTGGTGTATTACATTGACAGATTTTCATATGTTGAACCACTCTTGTGTTCCTTGGATAAAGCCCACTTGGTCAAGGTGGATAATGCTTTTGATTTGTTGTTGGATTTGATTTGCGAGTATTTTATTCAGGATCTTTGCATCTATGTTCATTAGGGAAATAGGCCGGTAGTTTTCTTTTCTTGTGGCATCTCTGCCTGGGTTTGGGATTAGGGTGATACTAGCTTCATAAAAGGAGTTGGGTAGCTTTCCCTGTTCTTCAATTGTGTGGCACAGTTTTAGAAAGATTGGTTTGAGTTCTTCCATGAAGGTTTGATAAAATTTGGCTGGGAATCCATCTGGTCCTGGACTCTTCTTTTCTGGGAGGTTTTTTATTACTTTTTCAATCTCCATGAGTGTGATGAGTTCATTGAGGTGATTAATCTGCTCTGAGTTTAGCTTTGGTATGATGTGTTCTCATTGTCATTCAATTCCAGGAATTTTGCAATTTCATTTTTTATTTTATCCACTATCCACTTATTGTTTAAGAGTGTGCTCTTCAGTTTTCAATTGCCGTTGGGATTCTTGGTCGTTTTTTTGTTGTTGATATCTAGGAATATAGCGTTTTGATCTGAAATCATGCCCGGAATTATGTCGATTTTCCTAAATATGTGGAGCCAGTCTTTGTGACCCAGTATATGGTGTATTTTAGAGAATGTTCCAAGGGCTGCTGAGAAGAATGTGTAGTCCGTTGATTTGGGATGGAAAGTTCTGTAGATGTCCATTAGGTCTAAGTGTTCTATGGTTTTGTTGATCTCTCTTACTTCCCTGTTGAGTTTCTGTTTGGATGATCTGTCTATTACTGATAATGGTGTGTTAAAGTCCCCAGCTATGATGGTGTTCGTGGTTATTTCTGTTTTATTGTCAAGTAGGTTTTGTTTTATGAACTGTGGTGCCCCTGTGTTTGGTGCATACATATTTATGATTGTAATATCCTCTTGATGGATTGTTCCCTTTATAAGTAGGAAGTAGCCTTCTTTGTCTTTTTTGATTGTTTTTGGTTTCCAGGCCATTTTATCTGATATTAATATAGCTACCCCTGCTTGTTTCTTATTCCCATTTGATTGGAATATTGTTTTCCACCCTTTCACCCTGAGGAGGTTTCTGTCTTTAGTGGTAAGGTGGGTTTCTTGAAGGCAGCAGATTGAGCGGTCTAATTTTTTGATCCACCCTGTTAGCTTGTGTCTCTTGATGGGTGAATTAAGGCCATTAATATTTAGTGTGATAACTGTGAGATTTGATTTGATCCCTGCCATGTTGTGGTGGTAGAGGTGTGTTGATATTTTCATGAAATTTGAAATTTTTTGTATCTACTCTGGGTTTGGTTGTTGTGATCTGCTTCTTGTAGGCATTTGTGTTTAATTATTTGTTTCTTCTCTGTGGAGAATTTCCTGGAATATTTTCTGTAGGTTTGGTTTTGTGTTCATATAATTGTAAAGGTGAGTTTTGTCATGGAAAGTTTTCCTTTCACCATTTATTATAAGGGAGACTTTTGCCGGGTAGAGTAGTTTGGGTTGGAAGCCATAGTTTCTTAGAGTTTGGAGAGTTTCATTCCAGGCCCTTCTAGCTTTCAGGGATTTCATTGAGAAGTCTCAAGTAATTCTGATGGGGTTTCCTTTGAAATTGGCATGCTGTTTTTCCCTAGCTGCTTTTAGGATTTTCTCTTTTGTGTCATTGTTCATAGTCTTAATGATAATATGTCTTGGGGAGTTTCTCCTTTGGTCTAGTCGGTTAGGAGTTCTGTTCACTTCTTCTATCTTGATGGGCCTTTCTTTTACGAGACGGGGGAAGTTTTCTTCAATTATTGGGTTAAAAAATTTTTTACATGCCTTTGGTCTGAAATTCTTCTCCTTCTGGTATTCCAGTGATTCTGATATTAGGACGTTTAAGTGTATCCCACAATTCCCTCATGTTCTGTTCACAGGAGCTTTTGAACTTACTGAAATTTTTGAACTCTTGAACTGTTTCTTCCATCCTGTCTTCCAGATCAGAGTTTCTATCTTCCACTTCGCTGACTGTATTCTTGAGAGCCTCTATCGAGTTTTGGCCTTGGTCAATTAAGTTTGCATTTTCTACTACTTTCCTATGTATCGCTTCCATCGCTCTGTCCAGCTACCTTTTCACCTCATTTTCTGATTTTCTTGATGATTATTGGAAATCATCCTTGCATTTCTTTGTTTTCATTTAGTGTGGCCAGCTGACTTTTAAGGTCCTCTTTTTTTTTTTTTTCACTCTCCCTCAACTCTCTTAGCTTTCTTTGAATTCCTTCCAGTGTCTTATCATATTGCTCTAGCTTAGTGATGATAGCATCCACACGATTATCTGTCCTTTGTAGCTTTCCTGCAAGTTCTAGCAGTAGGTTGGTCAGGGTTGCATTGCTCATAGCTTCCACTTGATGTTCGGATCCTAAACACCCTTCTATGTTTTGGTTAGATGTAATCCTTGTTGGACTGGTGATCTGTCTGGATTTTCTTGCATTTTATTTTTCATGTTATTTCTTTTGTGCTGTGGTCTACCCATGTCAGTGTATGGGCAGGTAGGTGGGTGGAGCAGCCTGAGATCTAGCTCAATGAGAATCCAAGGCAGCCTGGGCCAGTTGCAAGCAGCCTGGGTTTTTGCTTTCTCTTGCCAGAGCCTCATATCTACTGCCTGACAGGGGTGCCAAAGTTGCCTGAATTCCCACCCAGTAATGCACCAACACTTCCTGCCTTCGAGCTTGAAAGGGGACAGAGGTAGCAAGCCCTGAAGCTGCCCAAACTCTGGCTGGGAACACTGGGATCTGCAAACAGTGTGCGCTCTCCCGCCTCAGTGTAGTGGGTGATGGGTGGTGACGGACACGTAGGAGATGTCACCTGAGCTGGCGCTAGTGAGTCAGTGTGGACTTGTGTGGCCCTTGTTGTGGGACTGGGCCCGCTGCACGTGCATTTGTAGTGCAGAGGCAGCTGATGGAGGCACGGTATCGGGACACAGCAGAGGCTTGCCGGTGGGCACGTGATCGGAGCACAGAAGCAGGGGTCTGGCATCCACTTAATCGCGTCAGAGGTGGCTCCCATGGGTGTGCTTATCAAGCATTGTCTGGCGGGCTGGCGTGTGCGATGGGCTGGCAGGCCCGCTTGGGGTGCAAGGTGCACCGGCTGTATGGGGTGGTAGACTACCCACCCGAGGGAGGATCCGTGTTTCCCTGTTTTTCCCCACTCTGTGCCCTCCCACTTGCAAGAAGACCCTGATAACCCTTAAATTTCTTGCCTTTCTTTCCACGGTATCTGCAGCGCAGCTAGGCGGTCGCCATCTTGGCCGGAAGTCTCTATAAATTTCATTCTTACAACTGTCTTCATTGTGTCTCATAGGTTTTAGTATGTTGCATTCTCATTATCATTTGAGTCTATGAATTTATTGATTTCCTTTTGATTTCTTCAGTGACCCATTCATTATTCAATAGTGTATTGTTTAATCTCAGTGAATTTCTGTATGTTCTGTAGTTGTTCTTGTTGTTGATTTGTAGTTTAATCAGATAGAGTACAAGGGATTATTTCAGTTTTCCTGTATTTGTTAGGATTTGCTTTGTGTCCTATTATGTGGTCTATTTTAGAGAAAGTTCCATGTGCTGCTGAAAAGAATGTGTATTCTGCAGCATTTGTATATATGTTTTGTGGATATTTCTAAGTCCATTTGTTCCATGACATCATTTAATCCGGATGTCTCTCTGTTTATTTTTAGTCAGAAAGACCTGTCAATTGATGAAAGTAGGGTATTGAAGTCACACACTGCAATTGTGTTTGGTGTTATCTGTAACTGTAAGTCTAATTGTGCTTATTTGATGAAATTGGGAGCAACCATGCTAGGTGCATATACGTTTAGGATGGTAATGTCCTCCTATTGGAGTGTTCCTTTAATCAGTATGACTTGATCTACTTGATCCATCCTCAGTAACATTGGTTTGAAGACTATCCTGTTAGATATTAGGATAGCAACCACTGCTTGTTTCCTAGGCCCATTTGCTTGAAATACCATTTTCCTTCTTTTTACCCTAATACATAGTCTATCTCTTATTGGCAGATGAGTTTCCTGGAGGCAACAAACAGTAGGATCCTGCCTTTTAATCCAGTCTTCAAGGTCGTGTCTTTTGGTTGGGGCATTGAGACCATTGATATTAATGGTGATTATTGATGGATATATGTTCATTCTCACCATTCTTCTTGTTTTATACTGCTTCCTGCTTTCTCTTGACTCTCTTGTTTAAACTGTTATTTGGGTATGATTTACTTTTTCCTATTTCTTCATGTGTGTACTTTGCTTTCTCTTCAGCATGATGAATCCTTCAAGTATTTTATGTAGATCTGGCTTAGTTGTTATAATTCCCTTTAGCCAGTTCCCATTGTGGAATGTCCTTATTCTCCATCAATTTGGATAGATAGCTTTGTAGGATGAAGTTATTTTTGTTGACAGTTGTTTCCTTTCATAACTTGAATTATATTATTAAAAGCCCTTCTGCTTTTTAATGTTTGTGTTGAGTAACCTGCTGTTATTCTGATGGGCTTGCCTTTGTAGGTGACTTGCTTTGTCTCTCTAATATAATTTCTTTGATTTGCATGTTTAGATGTTTAATTATAACATGATGGGAGAAGTTCTTTCCATGTTTTGTCTGGTTGCTGTTCTAAAAGCTTCCTAGATCTGCACTAGCATATCTTTCCCAATTTGGGAGAAATTTTATCCTATGATTTTGTTGAGAATGCCCACTATACCTTTGTATTGAAATTCTTCTCCTTCGACTATACCGTGGGTTCTGATGTTTGATGTTTTCATATTGTCCCAAATATTTTGAAATTCACATTCATACAATCCTATATTTTGTCTTTCTCTTTGTTGGACTGTATTAGATCTTCCACCTGGTCTTTTTGTTTAGATATTCTGTTCTCTCATTCATCCATTCTACTAGTGAGACTTTCCACAAACTTTCCAAGTTTTTTATTTGTCTTACTGTGTTTTGCAGGGCTAGTATTTCTTCCCAGTCTTTCTTCAGTATTTCTATTTCCCTACTCATGTCTTGGAATGACCTCCATCTTTCATTAAGCTGGTTTCCTTTGTTCTCTTGGGATTCCTTCAGCAGTTTTTTTTTTTTCTTTTTGTTTACTTCTTTGATTTCCTCTTTGATCTCTGCAAGTATAGATAAAGTCATGTTTTTGGATTCTTTGTCAGGATTTCATCTAAAACAGTCTCACTTGGGGTGATTTCAGATGGATTAATAATTTGTGTTAGGATTGTATTGCCTTGATTGTTTGTGTTTCTTGTATCATGATGTAGCCATTTTTGCATCCTGAGTTGATTTGTTGTTTGGGTTTTATAGTTATGTGCAGTGCTCTTTGACTTGGGAATCCAACTTTATATACCCTCAGGGTACGTGTTGAAGGTGCTAGGTATAGCTCTTATTCTCCAGTCCAACCACAGAAGTAATCCTGTGTGTTCAGTGTGCCTGTTATTCAAGTATTCTAGTGTGATGGATGAAAGAGTTTCCTGGCAAGTTCTAAAATTCAACTGAGCAATATACATCCACATTCAAGAAAAACCAGCACAGAGTATACAAGTGTGAGGATTAAAACAAACGTATCACCTTATAAAGCCAAAATCTCTAAGGGTATATTTTGCTCTACGCTCTTAAACTTGTACACTGGGAGGTGGAGTTTTCTGTTCTGAAATGGATTTCAGGTCAGCCTGGGTCTGAATCTAACCCTGTCTCTAGTAATGACAAAGGAAAAAGACGAAGGCCCTATGAATCTGAAAGCATCAAAGGCAACAGTAGTCAACCTCCTAATACAGCTTCATTGAGAATGAATATATAGAAGAATATATAACCTGTAACCTACCCTGATATGGAAAAAGTGATAAGTACTTCCAGTGCAGGCCTATGTACCTGCTTTGTGTGTGTGTGTGTGTGTGTGTGTGTGTGTGTGTGTGTGTCAGTCAGCCTCATTATCTCTTGAGGTGGCTTCCAGTCTCACCAATGCTGAGTGCTCACCTCAAACCCACTGGTTTGTGATGCGGATCTGGTGTTCTGATAAGCTGTGCTGGATTTCCAGCCACTGGGGTTAAATGAGTTCTCTGGAATTGCACAGCTTTGATGGCTGGGGCAGGGGAGAGTGCAGAAAGCCTGGCATTTACTGGAACTGCTTAGCTGGTCCTACCTGTATCCCCTTTACCACCTCCTCAGCTGTTCTCTGCTGTCTCCCCTTGAGGTTTCTTGACTTTGCAAGGTGGCTGATAAGGTTGGAAAACACCCTTGCTTGGCCTCTGCTCCTGCATCCTGGCACTGGGCCAGACCATGTGGGTGCACGGGTTGCATGGATTGGTGCCACAAGTGCCTTGGCAGGATTCCGGCCAGTTTCCTCCTTCCTGGTAGATATGGTCTCTCCTACTTCTCTGCTGTGGCTGATAATAAACTATACCTTCACTTTTCAGAAGAAGTTTGTATTTTGGTATGGTTTTGCTTAAATCCCTCCCTGGGCTGGTTTGGCGTGACTTGTAATGCTGCTATCTTACCCGGAAATCCCTAACTAATTTTTACAGATAGATAGCATGTCACTGAAGCTCAGGCTGATATGAAACTCACTCTGTCACTCAGGCTGGTCTCCAACAGTGATCCTCCTTCCTCAGCCTTCCAAGTGCTGGGTTTAAAGTTGTGACCCTCCTGTGTGGCTAACTTAACTGATTTTCTGCCATATTTTTCCAGGGCTTGAGCTACTGTCCCTGCTTAAAATCATGGAGCTCTCTGAACCTGACAGTTCAGAGAAGTCTGTCTTATAAGCTAATGGCATGACTGGCAGCAAGGAGGGGACTGTCTGAGGGGCATGTCCATGATGAAAGATCAGGGATCATGTGCACAGTGCCAGTGCCCTTGAAGAAAGCAGTGGGGCTCCATGCACCCCCACATCTCAGAGGATTTTATATTCAGAAACAGAAGCAGTACTCCTGTGCTTTCCAACTTTCTTGGATCCTCGGCTGTACTTATTTCCTGGGACATGATGCACAAAGTGGCACATGCATCTGGAGTTCATTTGATGTGGCTGAAGACTCTGGCATGCCCATTTTCTCTCTCAAATGAAAAGAAAGAAAGATACAAAAGGCTCTGTAGACCATTATTATTAAAATTAAAAGATAAACATTTAAAATACTGACAAGTCCTACAAAGTTTGTAGCAATGTATTATAAGAAGACCCTCATGGAACAGCCTGCCCCTGCCTAGAGAAGGAGAGTAAGATAGACAGAGGCTTTGCCTCACCCCTCAGGAGATGCCCAAATGACTCTTGAGAATGTGGCCTAAGAATAACTTGGTCACTCCTCCTAAGTAAGCACACTGTATGAAGATGGTGTCCCCTGCTGGTGACATTGCACTCCACCCCCACCATCAGCCTTGCAGTGCCTTCCTGTGTGTCCAGCATTGACCATTGTTTCCTGTGGAGCAGGTCTTCAGCTACAGAGCAGGTTCAGGTGGAAAATATGTAGAGGTCTCCTACCAAGCCATGCAAATGTGGTCTATTCATGCACAGATCAAGACTCGTCAACATTTTAAAAACTTATTTATTTTTATTATTTAGGAGAGAGGGAGAAAGAGGAAGAGTGAGAGGGGGAGAGGGAGGGAGAAATAGAGAATTAGTGTTCCAGGGCGGGCCTTAGCTACTGCAAACAAACTCCAGACACATCACTTTGTATATTTGGCTTAAGTAGGATCTGGGATATTGAACCTGGGTCTTTAGCCTTCATAGACAGGTGCCTTAACTGCTAAGCCATCTCGGTACCCTGAATTTTTTTTTTTTTTTTTTGTAAACCTAAGAACACTAAGTGCAATCTTTTTACGTTCTGTTGATCCATATTCTTTTTTTTTTTTTGTTATTTTTATTTACTTATTTGAGAATGACAGATAGAGAAAGAGGCATATATAGAGAGGGAGAAAGAATGGGCATGCCAGGGACTCCAGCCACTGCAAATGAACTCCAGATGTGTGTGCTTCCTTGTGCATCTGGCTAACGTGGGTTCTGGGGAATCGAGCCTCAAACCAGGGTCCTTAGGCTTCACACGCAAGTGCTTAACTGCTAAGCCATCTCTCCAGCCCCTGTTGATCCATATTCTTGCCAGCCTTTGGTCATGTAATTCTTCCAAAGGTCTGCATAGTAATAATCTTCAGTGGCATGTAATTTGAATTTGAATTTCTGTGATTAATAATAATGGTGAACAACTGGATTGGTTTTCAAGTTAGGGTCTCACTCTAGCCCAGGCTGACCTGGAAATAACTCTGTAGTTCCAGACTGGCCTTAAACTCATAGTGATCCTCCAACTCTGCCTCGTAAGTGCTGAAATAAAAGATGTGTACCACCACTCCTGGTGAACTTCTGAGTTCTCCTCTTCCTCCTCCTCACTCCCCTGTTTCTCTTTCTGTTCCTTCTCTTCCATCTCTTGTCTTCCTCCTCATGTGGCTTCTTTTGCTGTTTGTCCTCCACCTTTTTTCTTCTGCTGATGGCTTTATGTAGACACGGGAATCAAACCTAGGTCTTTAGGCTTTGTAGGCAAGTGACTTAGCTGCGGAGCCATCTCTCTAGCTTCTGCATGGGATAATATTAATAGAATGGATTTTGTGAGCACTTTATTTGCTATTAAACTCTGAACATTTTAGAGATATTTTCTAATGAAATGAAGGCATTAAATAATGAAACTGAGAAAGTGGCCATTATACCAGATATGACTGATATGTTCCCATTATTTTAAAAGTAATGCTCACATTTATTTGTCATATCCTCTGGTATTTGAATGTAAAATGTCCCTCACAGGTACATGTTTGGGATTAAGCATTATATTTTCTCCCCAGGTTATAGAGCTATTGCTAGGTAGAGTCTTGTTGGAGATGGTGTACTGCTGGGAGAGGCCCTTGAGATTTTTAACCTCTATCCACCTTGCCAGTGCTAGCTTACTCTTGCTGCTTCCTCCAAGCTGAGGTGACAAAAGGTCACATGCTGTGTGTTCTTGCCATGCTTTCCCTGCTATGGTAAAATTTTTCCTTAAAACTTTAAGTTGAAATAAATCATTTCCTTCTGGTCAGGAAAAGAAAGAAAATATGAAAGAGAGAGAGAGACAGACAGACAGACAGGAGGAAATTAAGGTTAGGCTTCATCTCACCCTCTCTAGGGCCAGTTGATTCAAATGTTCCCTCTAAGGTCCTGATGAGGGTTCAGCCTATTGGTGTGTCTTCCAGACTATAGGATTAAAAAAAATTTTTTTTGTTCATTTTTATTTATTTATTTGAGAGTGACAGAGAGAGAGAGAGAGAGAGAGAGAGAGAATGGTCACTCCAGGGCCTCCAGCCACTGCAAACGAACTCCAGATGCACGCGCCCCCTTGTGCATCTGGCTAACATGGGTCCTTGGGAATCGAGCCTCGAACCGGGGTCCGCAGGCTTCACAGGCAAGCACTTAACCGCTAAGCCATCTCTCCAGCCCCAGACTGTAGGATTTTATGGTACCAGTTTCATTTGGGTCCAGTTTTGTGTCTCCCCAACCCTAACTCTCCCCTCCTGCCCCTCTCTCCCTATTATCCAGTCCTCGAGGTGCCTATTAGGTATGTCAGCATCTTGGGCTGATCCAGGTTAGTAGCTACAGATGAGTGAGATCATGCAACAGTTGTCTTTCTGTGATTGGGTGAGTTGACTGAATATGATCTGTTCCAAGTTAGACCATTTTTCTGCAAATTCCATTGTGTCATTTTTTTCTTACTACTGTGTAGAATTCCATACAACATCTTGGTTATCCATTTGTCTAATGATGGGCACCTGGGTTGATTCCATTTCTTAGCTATTATGAATTGAGTAGTTGTAAACATGGTTGAGCTCTGAACTGAGGCATGGAGCATTTAGGGTAAATGCCCAGGAAGGAAATAACGGAGTCTGTTGTTAAGTCTCTAGTCAACCTTTTAAGGAGGCTCCATATTGTTTTCCATAGTGGTTGTACAATCTTACATTCCCACCAATGGTGAATGAGTGTTTCTGTTTCTTCTCCTCCTCACCAACATTTGTTTTCATTTGATTTTTTTTTTAAATATTTTATTTATTTATTTGAGAACGACAGACACAGAAAGACAGATAGAGGGAAAGAGAGAGAATGGGCGCGCCAGGGCTTCCAGCCTCTGCAAACGAACTCCAGACGCATGCACCCCCTTGTGCATCTGGCTAACGTGGGACCTGGGGAACCGAGCCTCGAACCGGGGTCCTTAGGCTTCACAGGCAAGCGCTTAACCACTAAGCCATCTCTCCAGCCCTGATTTTTTTTTTTTTAATGCTTGCTATCCTTACTGGGATAAGGTGTAATTTCATAGTTGTTTTCATTTGCATTTTCTTGATGATTAGGGATGGTGAACATTTTCTTAAGTGTGTGTTACCATTTGTATTTCTTCCTCTGTTCAGAGAACTGCTCAGTTCTCTGCCCCACTTTGTGAGTGGGTTGTTTGATTTTTTTTTTTTTATACGTTTTTGAGTTCTTTTTAGATTCTAGAAATTAGGCCTTTGTCAGTTGTGTAGCCAGCAAAATTTTCTCCAATTCTGTGGGTGGTCTCTTGGCCCTGCTTATTGTATGTCTGAAAAATCTTTTCAGCTTCATGAGATAATGATTGAGTGATTGTTTAACTTTCTGAGCTACTGGAGTTTTGTTAAGGAAGTCTTTTCTCGCTCTTATATTGTGGAAAGTTCTATTTTTTCTTCCAGTAGTAGTCAAGCTGCCAGTCTTATATTGAGTCTTTGGTCCATTTGGGCTTGATTTTTGTGCATAGCAAGATGTGTGGGTTTAGTTTCATTTTTCTGCATATGGTTATCCAGTTTGTCCAGCACCATTTGTTGAAGATGATGTCTTTTCTCCAGTGTACATTACTAGAGCCTTTGCTGAAGATCAAGTACCTCTATTTACTTCATGTAAAGTCTGGATCCTCAATCCTGTTCCATTGGTCTATAATCCTGTTTTTAACAGCACCTGGGTCCTTAGGCTTCACAGGCAAGTTCCAGCCACATTTTTGTGTTTGAGAGATAGCAGAAGGAAAAGGAAGCAGAAAGGAAGACAGACAGAGAAAGTAGGTACACCACTGCCTCCAACCAGTGCAAATGAACTCCAGATGCATGTGCCACCTTGTGCATGTGCATTATGTGGGTACTCCAGAATCAAACCTGGGTCCCTAGACTTTGCAGGCAAGTGCTTAAAGTACTATGCCATCTTTCCAGCCAAGTTTGCTAGTTCTTTGTTGAGTATTTTTACATCTGTATTCACTAGGGAAATTGATCTACTAGTATTTGTTCCTTCTGATGTTTTTATCTCATTTTGGCCTGAGCTCAATACCAGCTTCATTAGAATGAGCTTGGTAGGGTTCCCTTCCTTTCTGTTTTGTGGAACAGGTAATGGTGATAGATTTTTTTTCTTAAATTTTTGGTGGCATTTGTCAGTGAATTTGTTTGGCCACAGGATTTTCACTTTGAAAAACTTCTAAGTACTGATTTAAAAAAAAAATGCTTGGTATGGGTCTTTCTAAACAATTTATATGTTTTTGATTTATTTAGTTCTAATTCTTATTGACTGCTTCCATAATTACAGACAACAAAACCATGATAGTTCCCTTCTTACCTGCACTTTTCCCTTAAAACCTACCATCCATTTTCCCTTCCCCCTCTCAATTAGTCTTTTGTTTTGTTTAGGTTTTTGAGGCAAGGTTTCACTCTAGCCCAGGCTGACATGGAATTTACAATGTAGTCACAGGGTGGCCTTGAACTCATGGCAGTCTTCCTACCTCTGCCTCCCAAGTGCTGAAATTAAAGGCATGCATCATCATGCTCAGCTACTCTCTTATTTTGAAGTCATAATCTTTTCCTCCTGTGATAAAGGTCTTGTGTAGGTAGTACTAGGCACTGTGAGGTAATGGATATTCAGACCATTTCGTGTCTGGAAGATTGCCTTGAAAGTAGACCTACCTTTTTTCTTTTTCTTTTTGGCCCTCATTCTTTCCACCGTTTTTTCTGCAATGAACCCCGAGTTTTAGAAGATGTGGTAGACATGTCTTAGTGCTAAACACTCCATTGCCACTTGTCAGAATTATTGTAAGTTTTGACTCATTCTAGTGGTCACTGCCATCTGCAAAAAGAAGCTTCTGTAAACAAAAGTGAGAGTAGTATTAATATATGGGTATAAATATTAAAATAGTGGTAAACAACAGTTTTGTGAGCATAATGTATTCATTTAACCAGACAATAGCAAGCATTACTCCCCTAGGGCTCATGGCATCCCCCCTCAATAGACTTCTGACAAGGTTTTCAGTACCAGACATATATTCCCTTCTGTGGAGCAGTTAGTTTTTCCCATAACAGCCATGCCACTCTTGTACCAGTTGGCATATTTAGCCTGTCTGATTAGTCTTAAGCCTTGCATTGTCCTCTGCTGTTTATCACTGTTGATGACTTCTCTCTCCCATAGGAATGCATGCAGCATAAGCTTTTTCCAGCTTTCTGTCAGCTATTTTACAGAGGAGAAGTTTTCATCTCACTTGCACCTTTATTTTTGAGTGACCTGCAGCCCAAGCATGTGGAGTCTTCAGCAGTAAGGTCTTACTACTTCTTGTTATAATTTTGAGAGGATGCTTTAGTTTAGAATTTATGCAGTTTTTTCTTGATTTTTTTCCATTTTATTTTGTTTAATGTGTACAATTTTGTTTGAAATATTTTATTCTGTATTTATAAACATACTTCATTTTGGCTTAGCTTTTTCCTATCTCTTATCAGTTCTGTTGTTCCTCTTCTACCTTGATTTTACACTTCTACATTCAGTATTTTGCCTTTGCCTTTCAGATTACTTACCCTCTGCTACTTTCTCTACCTTATTCCCTTGAGACTTCATTTTTCCTCTCCAATAGGCTCCTTTCTAATTTTCTGTAACCTACATTCTATTTCCCACAATAACACACATACACAGTGGTACTCAGCTAGCTTCAGCATATGAGAGAGTACTTGCAGTGCTTACAGTTTGATGTCTGGTTTATCTTACTTCCTATAATATCTTCAAGTTACATCTGTTCCCTAGAAGATTTTATATTTATATGATTGAATAGAATTTCATTATGTATATTTATAACATTTTCATTATTAATTCCTCAATTGATTTTCTCTAGGCTGGTTCAATTTCCTTTCTATTGAGAGGGGTTCAGCAATAAACATGGCTGAAAGAAATGTTTCTGTAGTTGGTGTAGAGTCAATTGAGAATGTGTTCAGCAGAGTTATAGTTGGCTCACATAATAGCTCTATGTTTAGGTTTCTAGAAATTTCTAAAGGCCTTTCCAAAATGGCTACACCAGTTTTGTTCCATGAGGAGTGCACAGGTGTTCCTCCTCTCATACTCAATAGCATTGTTTGTCATTTGATTTCCTTTTCACAAATATTTACTTATTTGTGAACAATGGTAGAGAGTGTATATGGGCATGCCAAAATTTCTTGTCACTGAAAACAAACTCCAGATGCATGTACCCCTTTGTACATCTGGATTTACATGAGTACTAGATAAATGAAATTGGACTTAGGAGCTTTACAACCAAGTAACATTAACTGTTTAGCCATCTTCCCAGGCTCCTCATTTGATGTCTTGATCATAGCCATTCCAACCAGAGTAAAGTGGAATCACAAAGTATTTTTAATTTGTATTCCATGACACATAAAAATCTGGAATGCTTTTTCAGACACTTATTGCTATTTTTACTTCTTTTGAGAATACTCTGTTAAACTCCATAGCCTATATTTTGATTGGGTAGTTTTATTTGTTTTCAGTTATTGAGTTCTTTGTATACCTAAGGTAAGAGCTTCCTGTCAGGCATATAGCAAGCAATGATATTCTCACATTTTAAGGCTGCTTTTTTCACCTGCTTGGCTGTTTCCTTTCCTGTAAAAAGGTGTTTTTTTTTGTTTTGTTTTGTTTTGTTTTTTTAAATTTTGTGATTTTCCATTGGTCAAATATTGACCTTATTTTCTTGGCATAAAAAAATAACCCAAGTTTGAAAGGTCTGACCCATTTCTACATTATGAAGTGCTTCCCCAACATTTTCCTCCAGCAGTTTCATTGTTTCAGGTCTCACATTATGGTCTTTGATGCACTTGTAGTAGACTTCTGTGCAATGTGAGAGAAAAGAATCAATCTTCATTCTTCAGCTTTTGAATTTCCAGTTTTCCCAGCACCATTTGATACAGAGGCAGTTTTTTCTTCAGTGAGAAATTTTGGCATTCTTCATTTGTTAAAGAAGCTCTCTTGATGGTGGACTAGAATGATCAAGTTCCAGATGGTAGCAAATACCTGGGCCACCCAAGACACATCAGAATGACAGGAACTAAAAATAAATGTCAGGAACTGAAAGCATAGGGCGAATAGTCTCTATTACACCTGACAGACACAGTCCAGAAAACATTATAAAGCAGTGGATTAAATGAGTGCTAATCTCATTTCCAGCCACAGAACCATCTCCAAGGAGATGGCAGTAGACAATGAAGATATTCAAAACCTCATCAAAAAGCAAAGAAAATACAAGGCTGCTACAAGCTCACCATGAAAGGAGACTTCTACCATGTCCTCAAAGGTTTGGCGAACATTGAAAAGAAAAGGTACAGGATACAAGAACCACAAGATGGGAAGGCATATTGTGAGGAAAGACTGTTAGAGACACAAGGGAAAGGCATACTGTGAGGCATTATCCACCCCACAGGAAACCACTTGTGCATTGACGATCCACAGTGATTACCAGTACCTCCACTAGGTTAAATCTTCAGTGCACTGGGGATATTGCAGAATGGGGAGAAAAGGTTGACACTGATAGGAATATAATGAGTTTGCAGTAATGTTCATATATTAAATGCTGTAATAAAAATTATTGTTCAGAAGAATGAGGAGAAACAACTTGGAACTGTGCCTACTTATCCCTACTGGAATGTCTTGCCAAGTATGGGGGCACTGGCCTGTAACAGGGAGCTGGCTGGCCCCTGCAGACTCTAGATTGAGCCCAAGTGAAGCCGTGCACTGGGTGTTTTAGAGATGCATCTTGGCCAGACTCAATGAAACTGAATTTCTGTGTTTCATTTTGAGGAATGTGGGTTTCTGGGTTCTTGGGCTGGCCATGGTCCCCCAAGGCATCTTGGGCAACTGTGGTGGTGAGTGTATAAGAATCACTCTTGTGAGACAGGTTCAGTTAACAGCTCTCAGTTTATTGTCAGGGAAATGGGTTTATAAGCTTTTGAGGGTCCTAAGGGGAATGGATGTACAAGGTTGCTTGCTGTTGCCTAAATGGCATATGGAGACATTCATTCCAGCACATAGGCAACGGTACAGGGGGATGGGCTTTGTAAAGGTGCTGGCTGATACCATATAAGGAGTTTCATAGGCAACTGGCCAAAGGCCACAGGGTTATGGGCAAAGCCTAAGTCTTATCTGAATGTCAAGTTATCCTGTGCTTGGAGAGGGAGTAGCCTTATTTCTTGCTAATCTTGGGGTTTGAGATGTTGTCTGGGGGTCTAGGCTTCCTGCAATCCCCAAGGATGGGGAGGAGTACCCTGGATCACTGCAACAGCTGAGAATGTGGGGGGGAGGGAGTTCCTCTGCCTGTCTGGTCCCCAAGATATAACTGAGATATGACTGGTGGTTCAGGCTGCTGTTGACCTCTCCATAGCCTGGGGCCTTCAGGTCAGACAGCTCAGGTTTGCTTAACCCAGGACCTGTGTATATCCAACAGCTCCCCCTTTGTTTTTGTACTGGGAAGGTGTCATCATATTGAGTGAAATCCTTATAGTCTGTCATAGGCTCAGATAGGGATAGTGGTGCATGAGACCCTGATTTCTAGCAACCTTGCAATATTAGTTATGTGTTGTCTGAGAAATTTGATGAGGCAGGGGGCCACAAGTAATAGTGTTTCTATAGCAAGGAGGGGGCTAAGGAGGGGGGAAGCCAAATGACAAAAGGGTTAGAAAACCAGGTGATGGGGTACTCAGGATTGTAGCAGTCAAGCAGATCCTTGTGGAGTTTTTTGAGAGTTTTAATGTCTTGTTCAACAACATTTGATTTATTAAAAAAATTCTTTTTTGAGGACTTTCGGTTAAGATGGCGGCGTAGGTACCACGCCAAAGCAGCCTAGGGGGGAAAAAAGACCAAAAATCTCAGCAAAATACACACTTTTACTAAAAAGTGAGGTGTATAGGAAATTGAAGCAGCAGCAGAGAAGTAGAAGAGTTCCAGAGCATCCAGAGCCTGCACAGGCGGGAAAAGCGGCTCTGGCAGCTCGGCCAACCGCCGTGGCCGTGGCGCACCAGAAAGCCGCCAGACTCGGCTCGAGCTGCAGGAAAAGCCAGGTGTGGGAGCTTTCCCTCACACCGCGCTTTCCGCAACTCGGGAAACGTGAGGGGAGAGCGGCAGCGAGCAATGGAGGAGCAGACCAAGAGGTAGAAGAACGCTTGGAGCAGCGAGAGAACCAGAGCAGCTGCAGCTCCGTCCCCTCCCCCACCACCTGAGCCCAGCTCCAGCGAACAGAGCAGCAGCCCGGGACACGGCCACGCCAACAGCGGGACCCAAGCAGGAGCAGAGTTCGGCAGCAACATCAGCGGCTCCAGCACCGGTAACAGCGGCCCCAGCAGCAGCAGACCCAGGAGTGGCAGCAGCGGCAGACTCGGCAGCAGCAGCTTCAGGGGGAGCAGCGGCAGTGGACACAGCAGCAGCAGCTTCAGCAGCAGTGGTGGCTCCAGCAGTGGCAGCTACAGTAGCAGCAGAGGCAGCAGCAGCGGTGGGTCCAGCAGCAACACCTTCAGCAGCAGTGGCTACAGTCCCAGCAGGGGCAGCTTGAGCAGCAGCAGTTCCAGCAGCAGGGGTGCGGATCTGCAGGGCCACAGTTGCCACGCACGGTTTGCCCCGCAGGAAAAGCAAGTGCCCAGCTCCAGAAATCAGAACAGCAGCCCGACAGCCCAGGCAGCAACTTGACTGAGACCAAAATCATCCAAGGTAACTGGGATTGCACCAGGGAAGGGTCTCACTTGGTCGCAAGCTGACTTGGATCCCTCAACAGACCAGAAATCTTAACCTCTTTGTTGATAGAGGATCTGGTCGTTATAATAAGTACTCTTGCATACATACTTGGGGCTGTTTTTGATTGAATGTGCACAGTGTTTAGTTAAATTTTAGAATCTACCTGTATTTTATTCCACTCAGCCTGCTTGAATACTCCTATAGCAGGGAAACTCAACCCCTAAGAACATCTTTGTAGATACTCTGAGAGTCTTAAGAGCCACACCTAACACCTTAAGGTCCTACCCTGAAAATATATTACATCAAATCAATTGATACAGCTAAGAATACACAGCTAGCTAGAAAATCCAAGCATTAACTTAATCCAAGATGCAAAAGTATATACATTATAACACAAGAAACACTAAAAACCAAGATGATATAAACCCACCTAAAAGTATTAATGCATCAGAAATGTCCTCCAGCGAGAAAGAGTTAGAGGAAATACCTGAGAAAGAGTTCAAAAGAATGATTGTAAATATGTTCAAAGAAGTCAGAGAACAAATCAATGGAGTCAAAGAGGAACTTAAAGAGGAAATCAAAGGAATCAAAGAAAATGCAGGACACCAATTTCATGAAATAAAGAAGGCAATACAAGACATAAATAAGGAAATAGAAATAATTAAGAAAAACCAGTCAGAATTACTAGCAATGAAGAACACAGTTAATGAAATAAAAAACTCTGTAGAAAATCTCACCAGTAGGATGGATGAGGGAGAGGACAGAATATCTAAGCTAGAAGACCAGGTGGCAGACCTAATGCAGTCCAACAAAGAGAAAGACAAACTTATAGAAAAGTATGAGTGGGAATTTCAAGATATTCGGGACACTATGAAAAGATCCAATATAAGAATTCAGGGCATAGTAGAAGGAGAAGAACTCCACTCCAGAGGCATAGTAGGCGTCTTCAACAAAATCATAGAAGAAAATTTCCCCCAAATTGGGAAAGAGGTGCCAATGCAGATACAGGAAGCCTTTAGAACCCCGGCCAGACAAAACCCAGAAAGAACCTCTCCTCGCCATATTATAATCAAACTTCCAAACACACACACCAAAGAAAAAATATTGAAAGCAGTTAGAGAGAAAAATCAAGTTACCTACAAAAGCAAGCCCATCAGGATTACAGCAGATTATTCAACACAAACTTTTAAAGCCAGAAGCGCTTGGAGTGATATATTCCAAGTTCTGAAAGATAACAACTGTCAACCAAGGTTACTTTATCCTGCAAAGTTATCCATTCAAATAGATGGAGAAATAAAGACATTCCATGACAAAAGCAGGTTAAAGGAGTATTTGAAGCAAAACCAGCTCCACAGAAAATACTTGATAGAATCCTCCATGCTGAAGAAAAGGAAAAGCACACATATAAGGAACCTAGAAAAAACAAGCAATACTCAAATACTAGTTAACAGAAGAGAGCGCAGGTAGAACCAGAAACACACACACACACACACACACACACACACACACACACACACACACACACACAAATACAAATGGGAAACACAAATACACACCTTTCAATAATATCTCTTAATATCAACGGCCTCAATGCCCCAACGAAAAGACATAGATTTGCAGACTGGGTTGAAAAGCAGGATCCTACAATTTGTTGTCTCCAAGAAACTCACCTTTCTACAAAGGATAGACATTATCTTAGGGTGAAAGGTTGGAAGACGGTGTTGAAAGCAAATGGGCCTAGAAAACAAGCAGGGGTTGCTATCCTAATATCAGACAGGGTAGACTTTAGTCCGACGTTAGTCAAGAAAGATAAGGAAGGTCACTTTATATTGATTAAGGGCATACTCCAACAGGAGGACATTACAATCCTAAACATATATGCACCTAACATGGGGGCTCCCAAATTCATCAAACAAACACTATTAGAACTAAGGTCACAGATAACACCAAACACAGTGGTGGTGGGTGACTTTAACACCCAACTCTCATCTCATTTCATTAGAAGTACGTGCTCAACCATGTTTATTGCTGCTCAATTTATAATAGCTGGGAAATGGAGCCAGCCTAGATGTCCCTCAACAGATGAGTGGATAATGAAGATGTGGCACATTTATACAATGGAGTTCTACTCAGCGGTAAAGAAAAATGAAGTTATGAAATTTGCAGAAAAATGGATGGACCTGGAAAGTATTATACTAAGTGAGGTAACCCAGACCCAGAAAGCCAAGCGCCACATGTTCTCTCTCATATGTGGATCCTAGCTACAGATGACTGGGCTTCTGTGTGAGAATGAAAATACTTAGTAGCAGAGGCCCGTAAGTTAAAAAGGAGACATAAAGGGTAGAGAAAGGAAGAGGGGAGGATACTTAATAGGTTGATATTGTATATATGTAATTACAATGATTGTAATGGGGAGGTAATATGATGGAGAATGGAATTTCAAATGGGAAAGTGTGGGGGTGGGGAGGGAGGGAATTACCATGGGATATATTTTATAATCATGGAAAATGTTAGTAAAAATTTAAAAAGATAAATAAATAAAAGAGAGACTGATAATAAAAAAAAAATTCTTTTTTTCCCAAGACCACATATATGCCCCCACGTTGAGCAGTAATGGGGTCTAAGGCTAGATCGTTTTGAAGTACCACACCTGTGAGAGAGTTTAATTGTCTCTGGAGAGATTTGAAGCTGTTGGTCACCCAAGACACACAGAAAGAGCATCACACCAAGGCCACCAGACGAGGGATGAAAATTTCTTTCAGTTGGCACAGGAGTAGTTTACAGGCCACTTTTTTCTCATAGAGATACACCTGTGAAACAATCAATTCTGGGGAATAATAAGTGGGAGAGGAAATATTTATGCATGGGGTGGTTATCCCTTCACACCATAGGAGAGTGGGAGTATTGACACAAAAGGTCCTGGTTATGAAAATATACATATATTTGGTTTCAGAATTTACTTATCTATTCTTAGATTTGAAAATAACCCTCTGACATCTATAGTTTTTTTATTATTATTATATAGAATTAGAACTATTAGAGATGGGGAACAATGTCTTAAGGTTTTGTTTGTTTCTCCTCTTGGAAAGCTCTTGTATTACTTAGTAGGCCATTTATATGTTTAAGGTTTTTCATCTTTAGTTATACATTTCTCTCTGAGTGTTTAAGACCATGCAGATAGCCAAAATTTTATTAAGGATTAATTTTGGAGGACACTAATGGCTCTCCAAAGAGACTTTAGGGACCCAGGAGTAGCCCTATATCTTATTCTGTCTGTGTTTTCTGTCTGTTAGGATGAGTCAGAGTCATGCTGGCCAAGTAGTTTTCCCTTCTTTGGGAAGCCACGAGGACTGATTGCTCCTCAACTGTGACTCTCTTGTTTCAGACTGTACACCAGTTTTGCTTGGGTCTTCATATCCCCTCTGCTCAGGAAGACAGGTGACTTACCAGGGAGCCAGAGTAGAGGTATCCCATCATCTCCATTGGCCTCATGACCTGGGAGCACAGGCCAAAATATTGGCACTATTTGCTGTGATAATTCCTATTGGCTTTGGCTTCTACATAGGTGATTAACACACTTAGAAAGGAAGTTACACCAGCCTGAATGTATGTACAGATATAGAGCACATTTGATTACTGTAATAGAATTAGTTAACAAATGGCGCAAGAGCTTTTTAAAATCATTTTGTTCAGCCTTTTAAATTTTTGTTGTACTGTGGCAGCATAAGCCCTATCTGCGGCATAGAAGGTAGGCACATCTTATACTTTATCTCATGGCTATAAATACAGGCAGCACCTGTTACCAGTCTTGAAAACAACACAAATTAATTTACAAACAACCTAATTAATTTAAGCTGGAAATTTTCAGAAAAGGACAAGTAAGACAGTATAAAGTCTTAGCACCTGTGTATATAAATATCTTTCATTAGTTTAGATAATTGTGTGGGTACCAATTACCCAGAGAACATTGTAAACAGAACTGGAGAACTCGCAATTATTTTTCTCAGATGAGGACCATAGTTTCAGCATGAGACTCTACCCTAAATTAGGGAATATGTCTTAAGAGTTAATTTTGTTATAAGCACTGGATTAAGATGCCAGAAAAGAGACAGTTACTTTTCATATAATAGAGCAGAATCTGGTCTTATTTGAGCCAAAACAGCCAGATAAATTGTAATACAACCTTTGAAAAATCGGTTTTGAAAGAACAAACCCCATTTGACAACCAGTGATTTCAGATTAATTGGTAGCCATTGATTTTATGTACCATAGAAATTTTTATTAGCATAGAACAATTTTGTTTTATCCATGACTTAAATTTGATAAAGCTTAAGCAAGCTACCAACATATTTTAGCTTGAAAATTAGTTTTTTGTTTCTTAAAAGTTTGTAAACTGAAGCCGACCATGGTGGCACACACCTTTAATCCCAGTACTCAGGAGGCAGAGGTAGGAGGAATTGCTGTGAGTTTGAGGCTACCCGGAGACTCCATAGTGAATTCCTGGTCAGCCTGGGTTAGAGTGAGACCCTACCTCAAAAACAAAACAAAACAAAAACAAACAAACAAAAAAAGTTTGTAAACTGTTGAAATATCTTTAAATTTAGGCATAGGGTTTAGGTTTAGCCTGAAAATTCTTTCCTACACACTATCCACATACCTTAACAATTTGATCTAAGTAACATTCACACACACGCACACACACACACACAAACAATTCAATGAGATTTCTATGCCAAACATTGAAAACTTCCTTCCCATTTCCTTTAGTCAACTCATCTCACCCCAGAATTAACCATCTTTCTTATAAGACTATTAAAAAAAACAACAATAAATTGATTAATCCTATTACTCAACAACAAAGAAGCATCTAGTATAGATTAAAGACAATTTAATGACATCAATACCTCTAACACACTTGGAAATGATTTTATTAGGAGTAACTAAGGCAGATTTTGTCCCTTGCTTTAGGCAGGCTGGCCTAGAAGTCAGGTCAGTTGCTTCCTCCTTTTTTTGTTTTGTTTTTCAAGATAGGGTCTCACTCTAGGTCAGGCTGACCTGGAATTCACTACATAGTCTCAGGGTGGCCTCCAACTCACAGTGATCCTCCTACCTCTGCCTCCCAAGGGCTGGGATTAAAGGTGTATGCCACCACACCCAGCTTGCCTCCTCCTTTTAAGTAACAAGACATTACATTTTTTTTTTTAAATTTAAAATACCTGACAAATTATGTCACCACCTCAGAGAGAATTTTGTTGTTTTCAATAATCCTCTATGTAAATTGAAGTTGAACTAGAACATAAACTTACTAATTATATTTATGATATTATGTAAGAAAATGTGACATTGTTTACATAAAACTTCAGTTCACCATAGGCTTTAGTTAAACATGATTTTTTTTTTTCTTTCCACTTATGGTGCAGGCGCTGCAGTGGCTAGGCAGAGATCATCCCTTCCCTGCTTCAGCCCCACCCAGTTCCCAGGCACTCACCCAGGGTCTGGTCTGGTACATGTGGATGTAATGGCCAAGATGACAGCTGGCCCACTGGCCTGAGTCTGGCTACCCAAAGAGGAAAGAAGGGAAGGAGCTCCTGGGACTATTGGGGACCACAGGAAAAGTAGGGGGATACATGGCATGTGAATGGGGTGAGGTGCCATTGTCTGGGCATGCATGAGCCTGCCACTTGACCCGAGCTGCTTCGGAGTGCTTGCAAACCTAACTTGCAGTTTTGCTGCTGCCCTAGTGGAGAAACTTGAAAGCAGATGAAAACAGTGTGAGGGGAAATTTCCTTCCTGAACTTTTCATTTCCTAGTGAGATAAGCTATGCTACATGTGTGGGTCACATGGATCCCAAGAAATCATCCAGGGAGCAACCTGGAGGGCTTCTTCCCAAAAGGATCTAGCCTCCCTCTCCCTGGTAGAGTTGATTGTAAGGAAAACCCTGAATATATGAATCTGTGATTCCTTTTGGTGGGAAACAATATTATTCATAATAGAAAAAAGGTGTAAAAGCCAAGACTATAATGCAAACCCAAAGTAAAGGAGGAAAAAGAGAAAAATAGTTTCTCTCTGATGGAGAAAACCTGGCTTTCTCTGATGGAGGATGGAGAAGCTGAAACCTGCCAGCCCTCAAAAATGTAGAGGCAAGGCCATATATCTCCCAGCCCTTCTGGGAGATCACTCCCCTATCCTGTCCTGTTTCATAGGGTCCCTGTTCAGGCACCAGCTGTAGTTTCCTGTGTCCTTGGGCCAGTGTTGGTTCCCCAAGGTGCCCAGGCAACCATGGTGGTGAGTACGCAAGAATCACTCTTAGGAGACAGACTGTGAACGTCTTTCTTTAATCAATAGGGAAATGAGTTTATAAGCAGTTGAGGGTCCTAAGGGGATTGGATGTACAAGGTTGCTTGCTGATACCTAATTAGTATATGGGGACATACATTCCAGCACATAAGCAATGGTGTTGGGGGAAGGTATAAGGTACAGTGGAATGGGCTGTGCAAAGGTGCTGGCTGATACCATATAAGGAGTTTCCTAGGCAACTGGCCAAAGGTCACAGGGTTATGGACAAAGCCTAAGTCTTATCTGAATGTCCAGGTATCCTGTGCTTGGAGAGGGAGTGGGATTACTTCCTGCTGATCTTGGGTTCCAAGATTTTTCCAGGGGTCCAGACTCACTGCAACTCCCAAGAATGGGGGGTTCCTGGCTCACTGCAATCCCTGATAATGGGGGTTGGAGCTCCCCTGCCAGTGGTCCCTGAGATTTGACCTGTGCTTCAGGCTGCTGTGATCACTCCCTAGTCTGAGGCCTTCATATCAGACTGCATAGGTTTGCTTTAGCCCAGGGCCCTTCCTATGTCTGACATTCAAGTATGTCAGCTGCTCATGTTGATCCAGGTTAGGAACCACAGATGAGTGAGATCATGCAACGTTTGTCTTTCTGTGATTGTGTGAGTTCCCTTAGAATGATCTGTTACAGATTCGACCATTTTTCTACAGATTTCGTTTGGTCATTTTTTTTTTCTTACTGCTGTGTAGAATTCCATCATGTAGATATACCACATTTTGGTTATCCATTCATCCAATGATGGGCAACTGGGTTGATTCCAGGTATTGACTATTATAAATTGAGCAGCTATAAACTTGTTTGAGCAAATATATCTGTACTGAGATGTGGAGCTTTTATGGTAAATGCCAAACAAGGGAATAATAGGGTCTGTTGGTAGCTCTATATTCATCCTTTTCAGGAGTCTCCATATTGATTTCCATAGTCATTTTAGCAGCTTATATTCCTACCAACAGTGAATGAGTACACCTATTTCTCCACATCCTCCGGGACATTTGTTTTCAGTTTTTACATTTTCGCTATCCTTACTGGGGTATGTTGGAATCTCATATTTGCTTTAATTAGCATTTCCTTAATTGTTAGTTATGTTGAACATTTTATTAAGTGTGTGTTAGCCATCTGTAACTCTTCCTCTGGGAATTCTCTATTTAGTTCTCTGCCTCACTTTTGGAGTGGGGTGTTTTTTTTTTATTGTTTAGTTTTTTGGAGTTCTTTGTAGGTTCTAGATGTTAGGTTTCTCTCCATGGCATAGTCACCAAATATTTTCTCCCATTCAGTGCATAACCTACTGGCTCTGATTATGATATGTTTGTCTGTGCAAAATCTTTTTAGCTTCATGAGATCCCATTGCATGACTGCTTATTTAATTTTCTGGGCTACTGGGGTTTTGTTCAGGTAGTCTTTTCCCAGTCCTGTGTCATAGAGAGTGCCTCCAATCTTTTCTTCCAGTAGTTGAACAGCTTCAGGTCTTATATTGATCCATTTGGACATTGTTTTTGTGTATGGCAAAATAAGTGAGTATAACTTCATTTTTCTACATACGGTCATACAATTTGTTCAACATCATTTGTTGAAAATGCTGTCTTTTCTCCAGTCTACATTATTGACACCTTTGTTAAAGATCAAGCAGCTGTATTTATGTGACCTAAGGTCTAGGTTGTCAATTCTGTTCCATTGGTCTATGTTTCTATTTTTATTCCAGTACCATGTTGTTTTTGTCATGATAACTTTGCAATATAGCTTTTTTTTCCAGAGGATATGTTTGGATATCTGAGGCCCTCTGCCATTGCATATGAATTTTAGGATCATTTTTTTTTCAATAGCTATGAAGAATGGTGCTGGTATTCTTATTGGTATTGTGTTAAATCTGTATATTGCTTTTGGTAGAATTGCCATTTTCACAAAATTAAGTCTACCTATCCAGGAGCATGGGGGGGGGGGCTTTCCATCTTCTCAAATCCTCCTCTATTTTTTTCTTGAGTGTTTTTATGTTTTCATTATATAGGCCTTTCACGTTCTTGGTTTGTGTTATTCCAAGGGTTTTGTTGTTGTTGTTGTTGCTGCTGCTGCTGCTGCTGCTGCTGCTGCTGCTGCTATTGGAAATGTGACAACCTGAGATTTCTTTCTCTGTATATTTGTCCTTTGCAAATAGAAAAGCTACTTATTTGGGGCATTGGTTTTGCATCCTGCCAATTTGCTGAAAGAATTTATCACCTTTAGAAGTTTTGAGATGGAGACTTTCAGATCACTTATATATAGGATCATGTCATCTGCAAATAGGGCTAACTTGATTTCTTCTGTTCCAATTTGAATACCTTTTATTTCTTTATCCTGTAGTATTGTTTGGGCTAGTAATTCTAGTACTATGTTGAAGAGCACTGGTGAGATTGGGAACCCCTGTCTTCTTCCCAATCTCAGTGGGAACTCCTGGAGTTTTTCCACAGTAAGTAGTATTTAGGCTTTAGGAGATTTATACATAGATTTTATTGTGTTGAGATTTAAAACACCATGCCTATTTTTATAGTGTTTTGATCATGAAGTGGTGGTGCATTTTATCAAAGGTATTCTCTGCATCAATTGAGATAATCATGTGGTTCTTATGGTTATGTTTACTTATGTGGTGTATTACATTGACTAATTTCTGTATATTATACCAACACTGCATCCCTGGGATAAAGCCTACTTCATCAAGTTGGATACTGTTTTTTTTTCTTATGTGTTGTTGAATTCAGTTTGCATGGATTTTATTCAGGATCTATGCATTTAAGTTCATAAGCAATATAGGTTTATAGTTTTTTTTTTTCCTTGTTGCATATCTGTCTCTTTTTGCAGTAGGGTGTTTCTAGCTTCATCAAAGGAGTTGGGGAGGATTCCCTGGTCTCTGAGTATGCAGAACAGTCTGAGAAAAATTTGTTTCAATTCTTGAATGCAGTTTGATAGAATTTAGCTGAGAAGCTATCTGGTCATGGACTTTTTATGGCAGGGGGAGTAGTGGGGGGAGATTTTAAATTACCTTTTCCTTTTTTTTTTTTTAACTGTACAAGAATTTATTGTTATTGAATAACATGCACTCCAAGGGCATTCCTAGCTCTGCAGTTTAAAGAGATGATGACAGTGAACTTATAGACCAAACAGGGAGAACTGACATACTCCTACACTGAATTATTCCTCTATAAACATGATGGAGTATTTACAAAGAGAAGCAGTGGCAGTGAGCCTCCCAGCCTCCTGTCCCTCCTGCTCTAGCTTCTGTTCCATGGTCTCAAAGCAGGGAGGCACAGTGACAAATTTGTCAAGATTGCCAACCAAAGACCAGCAACCAGCATGTGTGGAGTTATGATGACTTCAAAACCAAAGTACAAAACTCAAGAAGGATTTTGACCTAGATTGGCTTTTTGGAGAGGTTTTGGGAGAAGCCTGGTGAGTCTGTTGTAGGCAAATGTTCAAATTTCCCACCTACATATTCCACAGAAATTGTTAGGTGGTCCTTCGTCTATATCATCCACCCTGCCCCAGGGGAAGGTCCAGCAGCCCCTGAACATAAAGCGGGCAGTGTGGGCAGGCAGCACAAAGAGGCTTCCAGGCTTTAGCATCCTGGACTTCCAGGCTTGACTCTGACACCAGGGAGAGCACACTCTCAGGTAAATGTTCCCTCTGGGTGTATCTTGTTCTCCTCTTAGCATCGGTGTGGCTGGGAAGGTTAAGTGATTCCCTCATTGTAGAACTGTCCACATCAACTCTGGACACAAAGCAGACATGAACAGAGTCTTCTGTCATCTCAAAGTCCTCACCTTGCAGGGGTTCAATCTTCCCCTCCCCTCTCAAGCATGCTGGCCATACTGAGCTACAGCCCCAGCCTAAGCACCATGTTTTATAGTTTGCTTAAGAAGTTATTCATGGACACACAATGAGTGGGGGGGCACCAGCGCTGGGCATGGCGGAGGCAGACCCCGAGTCGGATCAGATCCGTCTGAAGTGTATCCGTAAGGAAGGTTTCTTCACGGTGCCACCAGAACACAGGCTGGGGTGATGCCAGAGCGTGAAGGAATTGAGAAGCTGAAATGCACTGGCGAGGGCACCTGTGGCATAGTGTATCGGGCCCAGGGCACTCAGACAGATGAAATTGTTGCCCTGAAGAAGGTGCAGATGGACAAGGAGAAAGATGGTATTCCCATCAGCAGCCTGCGGGAGATCACACTGCTCCTGCGTCTCCGCCACCTGAACATCGTGGAACTGAAGGAGGTGGTGGTTGGTTACCACCTGGAGAGCATCTTCTTGGTCATGGCTTACTGTGAGCAAGATCTGGCCAGTCTCCTGGAGAATATGTCAGCGCCCTGCTCTGAGGCCCAGGTCAAGGGCATCATGCTGCAGGTGCTTTAGTGCCTTCAGTACCTGCACAGCAACCTCATCATGCACAGGGACGTGAAGGCCTCAAACTTGCTCATGATGGATAGGGGCTGTGTGAAGACAGTGGACTTTGGTCTGGCCCGGGCCTATGGTGTCCCAGTAAAGCCAGTGACCCCCAAGGTGGTTACGCTGTGGTAACAAGCCCCTGAGCTGATGCTGGAAACTACCACCCAGACTACCAGCATCGACATGTGGGCTGTGGGCTGCATCCTGGCAGAACTACTGGCTCACAAGCCCCTCCTCCCTGGCACGTCTTGAGACCCACCAGATTGACTTGATTGTGCAGCTGCTGGGGACGCCAAGTGAGAACATCTGGCCAGGCTTTTCCAAGCTGCCCCTGGCTGGCCAGTAGAGCTTGAGGAAACAGCCTTACAATAACCTCAAGCACAAGTTCCCATGGCTCTCAGGGGTTGGACTGCACCTGCTCAATTTCCTCTTCATGTATGACCCCAAGAAAAGGTGCAGACCTAACCTACAGGCCCCTATATGCCTCTTAGGAGAGAACACTGACCTCTCTCTGTGCAAGGACACCTTGAACCCAAATCCTTAATACTTTTTGTGGTTGGGGGAGGGGTGTCCTAGGGCTTCGTGTGTGCCAAGCAAGCCCTGTTCCACTGACTGTACCTCAGCTCAACTGGAATTTTTTGAAGATGGCTTCTCAGAGCATGAGCTATAGGTGTTCTTGTCCCAGACATAGTAGACACTCGGCAACTAGGTGTCCAGAGTGGATTCTGCTCTCTTAGGTATTAAAGCCACTCTGAGCTTCCTATCAGTTTCTAGGTCCCAGACTTCAGTTATTGGAAGTTGAATTGAGGGCTGTTGAGACCATAGTTTCCACTAATGGGCTATTGTTCTTCAGGGAAACAGCAGGGGACTGCCTGGAGAGCTCCTATTTCAAGGGGAAACCCCTACGTGAGTTTGCCAGACCCCCTTCAAGCTTTCCTCTTTGACGGCTTGGCCAGCACCTCTGTAAATGCTGTGTGGGTTTCCAGCACAGGCCTGTGCAAGAGGGCCACAGGCATCTCAGGGACACACAAAACGGTCACCAGGGAGGAAGGACTAGCCCAGTGCATGCCCAAATGAGGAACCCCATCATGACCTGGAAGCCTATTGCCTGGGAAGTCATCCCCAAGCACAACACTGAGATGCCCCTCTCCCACAGCCTGTGAGCCAGAGCTCATGCCCACCTTCCCCCACCACTGCAATACGAGGGCTGCCCCATCAGCTGTGGAGGGGCAGAGCAAATAATGCAAGCCCTGAGGGCGGGCCCAGCACATTCCTGTGCATCTTCCTGAGTCATCTATCAATAGTGAACTGAGAGGTCCAGCCTGTGCCCTTGGCTCCCCCAGCTGACTCCTGGCTGTTTGCTGTGTGCCCAGATACAGACAGGTGATGCTTGGTAGGAGCTCCATGTCTAGGAGAGACTGGGCAGCATCTTGCCTGTTACTCTCAGTGGGTGGTGGTCTTATTTGATGGTGAGGACCTGCTTCTGGGAAGGAAGTACTGAAATGTCCACTGTCCCAACTCACAGTTCCTACTTGGCCACCCAGGGCTGCCTAGGATATATAGACTGTAGTGAATTGGCAGAGCTAGTGGGGCTCTGGGTGGGAAGGAGGAAATGGTAGATGGGGGCCAACCATGAAAGGTTATTGGAGACTCCCAGAATGAGAGTCCATGGCTCACGCTCAGGAAACAAGTGGTTGGCTCCTGTACCAGGGGTGAAGAGACTAAAAAGTCTTCCTCTCCCTCACGAGGGAAGATTGGGGTGTTCTCAGCCCTCTCTGGAACCCAAGGCGAAAAACATGAGTTGCATGCCATGGAAAGGCAACAAGGCCAAATCCGAATCCTTGGAGCTGCCCCAGGTGGCACCCCCAAAAATCTACCATGAGAAGCAGTGCTGGGAGCTCTGTGCTGTCCACGCCCTCCACAACGTCTTCCAGGACAGCAATGCCTTCACACAGGTGCTGATGCGCTGTCCAGGGTAGCTGGCGTCCGTCCGCACCACCTGCCCTCTCCTTCTTCCAGCCCACCAGCCCGCCGGTGCCTAGATTACCTTTTCAATATTCATGGATGTGATAGATTTGTTTAGGAGATTAATCTCCTCTGAGGCTAGTTTTTGTAGGTGGTACATGTCTAGGAATTCATCCATTTCTTCTGTATTATTTAGTTTTGTGAAGGAGAGATTTTGGAAGTATGGCCTGATGATTCCTCCAATTTCATTAATGTCTGTTGTGATCTCTCCTTGTTCATTTCTGATTTTGTTAATTTGAGACTTATTTTGTTTGTTTTTCTTTTGCTTGACCAATTTGGCTATAGCTTTGTCAACCTTGTTTATTTTTTCAACGAACCAGCCCTTCGTTTCGTTGAATTTTTTTAAAATGTGTTCCTAGTTTCAAATTCATTAATTTCCGTTCTAATCTTGATTATTTCTTTCCATCTGGAACTCTTTTTAATTTTAATTTATTTTTGTTTATTTATTTGAGAGCAACAGACAGAGAGAGAAACAGGCAGAGAGAGAGAGAGAATGGGTGTGCCAGGGCTTCCAGCCACTGCAAATGAACTCTAGACGCGTGCGCCCCCTTGTGCATCTGGCTAACATGGGTCCTGGGGAATCGAGCCTTGAACCAGGGTCCTTAGGCTTCACAGACAAGTGGGCTTGACCACTAAGCCATCTCTCCAGCCCTCCATCTGGAACTCTTTAGGTTGGATTCTTCTTGTTTCTTCTGTGCCTTTAGGTGACAGTCAGCTTATTAACTTAGGATCTCTCCCTCTCTGTAAGGAAGGGATTTAGAGCTATGAATTTTTGCTTTATGACTGCCTTCATTTTTTCCCCATAAGTTTTGTTATGTTGTGTTTTCATTATCATTCAATTCTAGGAATTTTATAATTTATTTTTTGATTTCTTCCATGACCCATTCATTATTTAAAAGTGCGTTGTTTAGTCATCAGGAGCTGGGGGAGTTTTGGATATGTCTCTTGTTGATTTCAAGCTTCATAGCATTGCAATCTGACATGATGCAGGAAGTTATCTCAATGTTCCTGACTTTATGAAGGCACTCTTGATGGCCTAATACATGGTCAATTTTGGAGAAGGTTTCTCGGGTTGCTGAGAAGAATGTGTATTCTGTGGAGTTGGGGTGGAATATTCTGTAGATATCTATTAGGTCTAGTTCTTTGATTTTGTTGAGCTCTATTATTTCCTTTTGATTTTCTGCTTGTATGATCTTTCTGTTGATGATACTGGGGTATTGTAATATCCAATTATAATGGTGTTGGTGTTTACTTCTGTTTTATTGTTGAGTAGATTAAAAAAAACTGTGATGCACCTGTGTTTGGTGCATATATATTTATGGTTGTGACGTGCTCATGTTGGATCATTCCCTCGATGAGTAAGAAGTAGTCTTCTTTGTCTTTTTGATTACTTTTGGTTTGAAGTCTATTTTATCAGATATTACTATAGCAACACCAGCTTGTTTTTTATTTCTATTTGCGTGGAATATCATGTTCCAACCTTTCACCCTGAAGAGGGATCTATCTTTAGTGGTGAGGTCAGTTTCTTGAAGATAGCAGATAGGAAGTTCCATTGTTTTTATCCATCTTGATAACCTGTGTATTTTGATAGGTGAGTTAAGACCCATAATAACACATAAAGTTATTACTATGAGGTTTGAATTAATCCCTGCCATGATGAGGTATTTTATGGCATTTAGTACTTTCTTGTGTTTTATACTATGTAGAGTCTGGTCTATTTTGGTTATTGTGATCTTCTCCTGTTGCCTCTTGAGATTCTTTGTTTGACTATTTATTCTGTGTGTATTCCCTCAATCATTCTCTGTAGGTTTGGCTTTATGTTCATATAATCATAGAGTTGACTTTTTTCATGAAAAAAATTGTCTTTCCCTATCTATTTTCAGGCATAATTTTGCTGGGTAGAGGAGCTTAGGGTGGAAGCCATAGTTTTTTCATATTTGAAATGTTTCATTCTAGGCCCTTCTGGCTTTTAGGTTTTCCACTGAGAAATCTGATGTCATTCTGATGGGATTGCCTTTGTATGTTGTGAATTCTTTCTCTTTTCCTGCTTTTGATACTCTCTCTTTGTTTTCTTTGTTGAGAGTTTTAATGATGATGTGTCTTGGAGAGTTTCTTCTTTGGTTCTGTCTGATCTTCTGTGGGCTTCTTGTATCTGGATAGGCCTCTCTTTTGAGAGGTTCAGAAAATTTTTTTGCAATAATTTTGTTTAATGTGGTCTCTTTGCCTCTGGCCTGAATACTCTCCTTTCTGGAATATCCATGATCTGGAGGTTTGACCATTTTAGGGTGTCCCACAGTTCCATCATATTCCTTTCACTTGATGTTTTTGAACTTAGCAAAGTTTTTGCCCTCCCAATTAATTCCTTATGTCTTGTGTGCCAGGTCAGAGGTTCTGTCTTCCACATGAGTAACTGTGTTGGTGAGAGGTTCTAGAGAGGCTTTTATAATTTCTCTTTGATTTTTGCTTTCTGCTGTGTTATTTTGCATCATAACCATCTCTTTTTTTGTGGTATGATTTCAATTCTAGTTGTGATTTTCTTGATACTTCCTGGAGTTCATTCTTTAATGAACATGTTATTGAGAGCTTCCATTTATTGATGTACCTTCAGTTTATTCATATATATTTGGAGGGTTCTAATGTTTTTTTTTTTCAATCAAGTTAAGCCTACTTCCAAAACCTGAACACTCTAGGAGACATTTCTGCTCAATATTATTGATTTAATTGTTGGTTCTTTGATGGTTTGCTTCTAATTCAGTGATTTTTTTTTTTTTTTTTTGATCAGGGTCTCATTAGTTGTTGTGTTTTCATTTTGTGATTGAATTTTTGTTGATTTCTTTGGTTGCTACCATTGTTAAGACTAGACATTCTTGGTAGAGATCTCTCTGTCTTCTGACTTTTGTTGCTTTTTTTGCATTGTTGTCTACCCATTTTGGGAAGACTCTATTTTATTGAGGAGGAAGCAAATATTTGTCCTTTAACCCATGCACCTTCTGACTCAGGTTAACAGGGATGTTGGTACCCAGTTGCCAGTCATGATATCAGAGCAAAATGCCTGATTCCGCAGCTCCCACTGGGACCACAAGTCTACACAAGCAAGACACATTGGAACCTACCAGGACCAGGGGACTGGGAGGAGCCAGTGAACAGGGATCTTTCTTACTTACTCTATGCTGTGCACTCCAGCACACAGACTGACACAGGGAATGGAGACCAAGGAGGTGAGAGGAGCCCAGAAACAGGGGCCTGGCCTACTTACTCCACACTGCAGTGCCTGACTACACACAGACTGGCACAGGGTACCCAGCCCTAGGAGTTTGGAGAAGCCCAAAGCAGGGGTCTGGCCTACTCACTCTACACTGCCATGTCCGCCCACACACTGACAGGCACAGGGAACCCAGATCAGTGAGGTGGAAGGAGCCTGGAGACAGGTGTCTGGCCTACTCACTCCATACTGCAGCACCGACCACATACTGTCTGTGCAGGGAACCCAGACTTGGGAGGTGGGAGTATCCTGGACAAATGGGTCTGGCCTACTCACTCCAGATCGCCGCATCCACCCACAGTTTTTGCATGGAACCCAGACTGGGAAGGTATGATTTTTTTGTGTGTGTGGCAGGTTCTAGCTCTAGCCTAGGCTGACCTGGAATTCCCCTCCCAAGTGCTGGGATGAGAGGTTTGTGATGGAATAACTGAGAGGTGAAAATATACTTTAACAAATTGGGTTTTTTTTTGTTTCTCATACTGAGAGACAGGCATAAATTTTATGAAAAAAAAATGAGTGCCAGATGTCAGCTTCTTCTCAGAATCCAGATAGTGTGTAGTATGGCCAAGCTGACCAGATTGCCCACCCAACATGTCTTAGGAGAGGATCATGCACGATTTACACATTTTCTCCATCATCTGCTGTCACCCACCCATGTGCCACATGACTTGGATTTTACTGAGTTCCCAAACTAAGAAAAACAAACAAACAAACCAAAACAACAACAACAAAAATTAATTACAGTGTCACACAGAAACTCAACATTTTGCACGAGAACCAACACAGGTAGAAATTTGTCCAAAACAAAGGGACTGCAGAGATGGCACAGCAGTTGAGGCACTTGTCTCACAAACCTAATGACCCATGTTCAACTCTCCTAATTCTATGTTAGCTAGATGCACAAAGGTGAGACAAGTGCAGAGTCACACGTGCCAGCTAGGCACTGCAAGCATCTGGAGTTCAATTGCATTGGCTGAGGCCCTGGTGCACCAGTTCTCTCTCCTCCCCCGTCTCTCTCACTCTCATTCACTTTCTCCAAAAAAAAAAAAAAAAAAAAAAAAAAGGAGATGAGATGAGCAGAGCCTTATGCTGTTTACCATAGTGGTATGGTTGGGAGAAAATGATGTGGACATCTGCTGTGATGTCCAAGGCAGCATGTCAGTCTTATAAGATGCATTCTGGGTTGAGCATATGTCTCCCTGGGTAGCATACTTGTTAGCATGTACAAAACCCTGGCTTCTGTCATCATCATCACCTGATCTGGGTGTAGTGTTATGTGCCAGTAATCTCAGCATTTGGCAGGTGGGAGAAGAAGAGTCAAGAGTTGCAGGTCTTGCTGGAGAGATTTCTCAACAGTTAGGGCACTGGTCTGCAAAGCCTAAGGACCCAGGTTTGCTTCCTCAGGACCCATGTTAAAGGCAGATGCACAAGGTAGTGCATGTATCTAGAGTTCATTTGCAGTGGCTGGAGGCCATGGTGCACACATTTTTTCTCTATCTGACTCTTTCTCTATCTCCTGGAAAATAAAGAAAAAGAAAGGGTTTACCACATTTCCCACCCACATGTCTGTACATTTCTGCCTACAAACTTACTGTGTCCTTCATTTCTGCCTTGAAGAAGTGTTCTGTCTGCACCTGAAAACTTGGTATGGCATCTCTGGGCTCATAACTTCATGTTATATGTGACATGAACATCAAAAGACATTCTCAAGGTGGGAGAGATGGCTCAGCAGTTAAGGGGCTTACCTGCAAATCCAGAAGACCAAGATTTGATTTCCAAGTTCCCATGTAAAGCCAGATCCACAACACGGCACATGGGTCTGGAGTTCATTTGCAGCAGCTATAGCCCTTGGCACACCCGTTCATTCTCTCTCTTCCTTCCTTCCCTCCCTCTCTCCTCCTTTATTTCATATAAGTAAATAAGATATTAAAAGAGACCTTTTCAGAAACCCATTGTTATTATGTAGATGTCCTCTCTAGAATGTAGACTTTCCTTCTCCACCCCTAAGACACTATTGACCATCTCATTTTATTTTTATTTTACAATTTTTTTCTACTTCAGGTCTCACTCTAGTAAGGCCGATGTGGAATTCATTATGTATACCCTAAGGATGGCTTCAAACTCACAGCCACAATCATCCTACCTCTGTCCACCCTGTGCTAGAATGAAAGGTCTATGCCTGGCTATCATTTCATTTTAATTTCAAATGTTCTTTCTGTCTCAGTGAATTTACCTGTTTTATATTATCTATATAAATGAAATAAAACACTTCATGACATTTTCTGTTTGACTTCATGCATTCAACACTCACCCATGTTGTACATCAACCATTTCTTTTCTTTTCTTTGTGGGTTTTTTTTTTTTGTTGTTGTTTGTTTTGTTTTTGGTTTTTCAAGGTAGGGTCCAGGCTGACCTGGAATTCACTATGGAGTCTCAGGGTGGCCTCGAACACATGGCAATCCTTCTACCTCTTCCTCTCGAGTGCTGGGATTAAAGGCATGCGCCACCACGCCCGGCTCCATTTCTTTATTTCTATATTTCAATGCATAGATGAACCACCTTTTCTTTTTCCTCCTTTTTCTTTTTTAGAGTGAGAGGACAGAGAATTGGCGTGCCAGGGCCCCAGTCACTGCAACTGAACTCCAGAACCTTGTGCCACTTCGTGGGCATGTGCAGTCTTGCACGTGTCTCACCTTTGTGCATCTGGCTAAGTGGCATCTAGATCGTTGAACATGGGTCCTAAGGCTGTGCAGGCAAGTGCCTTAACTGCTAACCCATCTCTCTAGCTCAAACCAAACCACCTTTTCTTAATTATCTGTTGATATACAATTTTCTTTCCATGTTCATTGGCTGTGCCTGTTGCTACAACAAATACTCAGGTACACATTTTTCCTTGAAATCCCAGTAAGGTTTAGGAGGATATATATACCAGAAAATGTACATTTTCTATGTCTGTTTTAAAATGTTTGTGTCAGAGAGAAAGAGAGATTAAGAGGCAGATAGTGACAAGAAAATGGGCACATCAGCACCTTCAGCCATTGCAAACAAACTCCAGATGCATGTGTCACCTTGTACATCTGGCTTTGCATGGATCCTAGGGAATTGAAACTGGGTCCTTATTCTTGCCAGGCAAGAGCCTTAACTACTGAACCTTCTCTCCAGTCCATATGCTATTTCTTACTTGGTTATTCCACGTGTATTTGAATGATTTCAATGCTAGATTCCGTTCCTTTTCACCTATATGTGAGGTCAAAGAAGTGATGATTAAGGATATTGGGTATGGAGCTGATAACAGCTGTGGCTTGATGAGTAATTTTGCTCCCACACCTTCTTTTTCATTTAACTAACTCAAGAAAAATCCTAGGCTAGAGAGAAGGCTGAACATTTAAGGTACTTGTCTGCAAAGCCTAAGGACTCAGACCTGATTCCCCAGTCCCCATGTAAAGCCAGATGCATGAGGGGGCGATTGCATCTGGAGATAGTTTTCAGTGGCTGGAGGGCCTGGTGTGCCCATTTTCTATCTAATAAATAATAAAAATAGAAATTTTTATTTATGATATTTGTAGGAAAATGGATGGGTCTGGAAAGGATTATACTAAGTGAGGTAACCCAGGCCCAGAAAGCCAAATGCCATATGTGCTCTCTCATATGTGCATCCTAGCTACAGATGATTGGACTTCTGTATGGGTAGGAAGAAAACTCAGTAGCAAAGTCCAGTAAGCTAGAAAAGAGATATAAAGAGAAGACAAAGGTAGGGAGGGGTTACTTAATAGGATGGTGTTGTATATATGTAAGTAGAAGAACAGATTAATGGGGGTGAAAAGGTCCAAGTGAGGTCAGGGGAAGAGATTGAGTAAAGGAAAGGTAGAGAGAAGGCTAATCAAAATCTAAGAGAATTTAAAAAAAAATCATATGGAAACCTACTTTTTGGATAATGGAACACTAAGGAGCAATAGATTGTTGCTAAAAAATTTTCAGTGCCGGGGATGGGATACCTTCCAGTGAGTTGTTGGCAGGGAGGTCCCTGATGCCCCCAAACATTATAGGCTATTGCCGAGGCCCTGGGTTTCCCACCAGGAATAGATGGTAATAGATGGTAAGACCCTATTGCTGAAGACTCCACATACTTGGGCTGCAAGGCCACTGAAAAATCTTGCTGGAACTGAGCTGATAACCTCCTCCATGTAGACCAGCTGACAGAAAGCTGAAAGAAGCCATTCTGCATGCAGTTCAATGGGAGAAAGAGAAATCACCAGTGAAGATCTTCAACAGTGGACACTGCAAGCCTTATATTTTGCTAGCCAGGCCAAATGAGGCAACAAGGACAATAGTGGCATGTCTGTAATGGTGGAAACCAACTGCCATCTAATTGGACTGGGTGCCTGCTCCATGGGAGGGAATACATCCCTGATACTGAAAACTTAAAACAGGGTTAGTCATAAGCCCTAGGGGTGTGTGTGTGTGTGTGTGTGTGTGTGTGTGTGCGCGCGCGCGCATGCGCGCTCATGAGAGATATTGACCAGAAATTTTCTTGTAAGGTTTATGAGAGGGATTTGGCAAACAAGATTATGCAGGCCTTCTGAAATAAGTCAAGAAGTACTCTTTCCATTGTTTTCTGATGTCTGCTGCTGTCTGGCTAAATGTATATACTATGCTTATCAAACTGCCCAGTAAGCACTTCTCTTAATGTTTAATACCCTTATATTAATGCTACTCTCACTTTTGGTAGAGAATCTTCTCTTTTAAGATGGTAGTGACAGAAGTGCTCTGTACTGCAATATCTCTAGCACACCTTCCAAGGCTCATGGTCTGTTGCAGAAGAGGTGGCGGAAAGAATGTCCTTCCAACGTGCTCCCCCAGACACAAAATGGCCTGGTTATCCATGATCTCACAGTGTCTGACACTACCTACACAAGACCATCATAATAGGAGGAAAAGATCATGACATCAAAATAAAAGAGAGACTGATTGAGGGGGGAGGGGATATGATGGAGAATGGAATTTCAAAGGGGAAAGGTGGGGGCCGGAGGGAGAGCATTACTATCGGATATTTTTTATAATCATGGAAGTTGTTAGTTAAAAAAAAAAAAAAAAAAATGGAGCCAGGCGTGGTGGTGCATACCCTTATTTCCAGCACTCATGAGGCAGAAGTAGGAGGATCGCTGAGAGTTTGAGGCCACATTGAGACTACATAGTGAATTCCAGGTGGGTCTGTGCTAGAGTGAGACCCTACCTTGATAAAAAAAAAAAAAAAAAAAAAAAAAAAAAAAACAGAAAAATTTGGAAAAAAAAAAGATATTTTTAAAAAGTAGTAACTCTTTTTCTTTTTTAAACTAGAATCTTGCTGTAGCCAAGGATGACCTGGAAATTCACTAGGTAGTCTCAGGGTGGCTTCGGACTCATGGTAATCCTCCTACCTCTCTTGCCCATGTAGTGGGATTAAAGACATGTGCTACCATACCCAGCAAGATGTAACATTTTTTTAAAAATTTTGTATTTATTTGAGAGCAACAGACAGAGACAGAAAGAGGCAGATAGAGACTTGGCGTGCCAGAGCTTCCAGACACTGCAAATGAAGGCCAGATGCGCACCCCCTTGTGAATCTGGCTAACGTGGGTCCTGGAGACTCAAGCCTCGAACCAGGATCCTTAGGCTTCACAGGCAAGAGCTTAACCGCTAAGCCATTTCTCCAGCCCAAGATGTAACATTTTTGCTCTTGGAATTTATGTATAAAGAACACACTCACAAATGCACCCACCTCTATATCCCACATTGCACAAAATGGCAAAAAAGACATGGGATTTTCTTAGACAAATATTTATTTATCAATTTCTCTCTTCAGCCGCCCTTGCACAGGTGGGTTTCAGCATCCTCCCTCTCCTGGTGTCAAATTAGCTTCAGTCCTCTTGGATGAAAGCACAGGGGAAAGTTTTCTTTCTCTATGACCTCATCTGATTTCTTTATCTCCTATAGCTCACTGGAGTGATTTTCTTTTATAGTAATCAACAGGTTTTATTTTCCTACTGAAACTGAAACTGTCTATGGTTCTCAGAGCTAAAGGTCCAAAGCTAGTCAGCATTTTTCTTCAGAGCCCAAGGGAGGGGCAGGAGCAAGAGACAAGATGAAGAGCATGTCTGAGCCACCAGGAAGAGGCTGGCAGGGTCACTTTCCCTCTTCCTTCCAGTGAGCTACAAACTGGATGGGAGACAACACCAAGGGGACCAAGTGTGGGGGCGACTGGAGGAACATTGAAGCCCCAGCGAGGAGAAAAGTCATCAAGCTCCAGACAGCAGGGCAGCCTGCCAGCAAGGAAGGAGCATGAGGCAAGCCCCAGCTCAGCTTGAAGAAGAAAGACATTGAGCCCAGAACAGAAGGGAGCCTCCCAGCACCTGGGGCTATGGTGGAGGAAGGAGCAGAATGGGGAGCACACAGCGGGCTGGGGGTTAATTTTTTTTTTTTGGAATTTTCTTTTATTAAATAAAAACATTTTCTTAAAAATGTGTCTTTATGTCTGGGTGATCTATCTGACTGCAGGCTGGCCTTGAGCACTGTGGGAAGAAGGAAGAGGGCAGCAGGGTCCCCCTCCCTAGGTCACCCCACCTCAAGAGGGTTAGATGTTCAAAGCTCCCACAGAATAGGTGAGTCAGCCCTTCAGGTGTCAGCTCTCTCCAGGTCCTTGGCCCTAACAACTGGGAAGCCTCAAAGTCTTCTGATGACAAACTACTCCCAGAACTCCTGGGGTCAGCAAAGGAAGAATGGGAATTGTCAATAAGAATTTATAGAACAGAGGCCCTTTCCCACACCTGTCCCCTATTTCCTGAATCTAGGCAGACGGGACAATAGTTACGGGAACAGGGGACAGGAGCTGAGGAGAAACCACCTGGAACACCCCCCCCACACACACACACACACACTGGAGTTTACGCTCAGTCACTTCCACTCCTGGCCCAACCCAGCCCAAAGCATAGAATGCCTGTGTGGGACAGGAGAAATCAGGAAATGGAAATAGGAGCCCAGACCCCCAACAGAAGCCCTGGGAGACAAGTCTAAGCAGGAGACACAATGGCCTCACCTCATCTCAGGGCACAAAAGGCATGGCCCAGACTGGGATCGGATCGTGGGGTAGAGGAGGGACCTGAGGGTGTGGGCAGGTCAAGAGCAGGTTGGGTGGGAAAAGATTTCCTAGTTTGCAGGCCATGGCCAGTTTCCCCAGTAGCACCTAGACAGCAGCAGGAATGGGGCAGGGGCTCCTCTTGAAACATTGGTGGCTACAGGCTCTCATGATCTCTGACGCCAGGTGCCTCAGCCTCTTCCTCCTCTTCCTCTTCCTCCAGAGGCCCCCGGCCAGAGACGGGGTCAGAGGGGGTGCCATTCTTCTTTACCTCCACCGGAAGGGGTCTCTCACCCTCCAGGGTGGCCACTTCCTTATCCTCTCCTTCAGGGTCTTCTGACTCCTTGGGACGTTTCGGGGAGTCCTCCAACAGGTCCCCTGCTCTCCTCTTCAGCGCCCCCTTCTCATTCTTCTTGGCAGGCTCATCGATGGCCAGCTTCCCTTCTTCTTCACTGCTGCCCTCCCTATTGCCCTTCTTATCGCCATCACCCTCGGGGGGCTTCCAGATCTGGCTCCAGCTCCGGCTCTTCCACTCTGCTGATTTTCTGGGAAGACTGGTAACCAGAGGAGGCCCTTTCCTCTTGCTGGGCTTGCCAAACTTCTCCTTGGACACCTCGTAAGGGAAGAGGTCTTTGGGGCCCAGGAATGCCTTCTCATGGGTCCCCCCAAAAAAGACTTGTTATTTGTTGGCTGTGGATTTCACGGCTGCCTCAGGCATCTCATCAATCCGGGCCGGCCAGTGCAGGTAACCCTTCATCTTGGCGAACACCAGGTCCCCGCATTTGTACTCCTTTTGCCGGGTGGATCGTGACATGGCGGGGTTGCCGGAGCCCGCACAGGGCGCGAAGCGCAATCGTTCGGTACTACCCCCCACTCTGCCATCCGGTGGTGGCCCCGGCCCGAGCTCCGGCGCTGCCACAGTGTCTCGGATGGGAGGTAGGGACGGAGGGGAGGCGGCCCCGCGGGGCACGGAGCTGCGCTGCTCCTGCGGGTTTTTTGTGTTTGAAATTCTATTGCTCCCTCCTGGGCGCCAGGCCTCTTCCTCTTCCTCCTCCTCCTCCTCACCCCTCCCCCCATCGTGGCCCCGCTCCTCCCTCCTCCTCCTCCTCCTTCCCCCCTCCCGCGGCCCTTCGATGCTCGCCTGGAGTGATTTTCTAAATCATGGTTCCTGGGCTGGAGAGATAGCTTAGCAGTTACGTGGTTGCCTGCAAAGCCTAAGAACTCATGTTCGACTCTCCCAGATCCCATGTAAGGCAGACACAGTAGGGTGAGGCAAGTGCAAATTCCCAAATGCCCACTATGTGGTGCAAGCATCTGGAGTTTGATTGTATTGGCTGAGGCTCTGGTACACAAATTTTTTCTCTCTAAAATAAAAATAAATAAATCATGGCTCTTTTTCCCCTCAAAACAAAAACAACAAAACAGTTGATTCATTCTAATGCCCTGTCCTTTATCCCTTAAATGTCTGTTTCTCTATCTTCCATCTAATGATGCTTCTCTACCTGCCCCATGGTTCTGGCCTACCTATGTAAACATTTTCAAGGAAAAACAAGTTGACAGGACATACCTGGAGACTTTTTGTCATGTACCTATGCCTATTTTTTTTAATATCGTTTTCCTAAATATTTTATTTATTTGTTACAGAGAGAGAGAGAGAGTGGAGGGAGAGGAAGGGAGAATGGCACACCAGGGCCTCCAGCCACATGTACCACCTTGTGAATATGGCTTTACATGGGTAGTGGGTTATCAAACCTGGGTTCTTAGGCTTTGCAGGCAAATACCCTAACCACTGAGCAATATCTCCAGCCCTTTTGTCTATGTTTTTATTGTCCATTGGTTTTTATTGCATTCTGAGTGGAAGGGAACTGAGAGATATAGAATTGTAAGAATGAACCTTCTGGATAATGGTAAGGAAGGCTCAGGGAAACAACATCAGAATAACACACATGGGCATTGTGATAGAAGTGTCACATGAGGGGAGTGGGGAGATGGGTTAGTGGTTAAGTACTTTCCTACAAAGCCTAAGGACTCAGGCTTCAATTCCCCAGTACACACACAAGACAGATACACAGCTGGCACATGTGTCTAGAATTGTCATTTGCAGTGGCTGGAGGCCCTAGGGTGCCCATTCTGTCTCTATCTTCTTCTCCCCCCCTCCTTCTCTGTTAAACAAAAATAAATAAATACAATGTTTTTAGAAAGGACTACCATATTAACATTGGCGCTTGGGAATATTTAGGCAAAGATCTACAAGTCAAGGAAGTTAATAGTCCATATCTTTTGTTATTTTTAATTATTTACTTATTTGAGAGGGAGAGAGAGCAGATAGAGATATAATGGGCATGTCAGTACCTCCAGCCACTGCAGATGAGCTCCAGACTCATGTACCTCCTTGTGCATGTGGATTACGTGGGTCCTGGAGAATTGAACAAGCCGCCTTCAGCTTTGCAGGGATGCCGGGGTCCAGCCCCAGCTTGTAGGAGGGTCCCTGAAGAGAGGTGTGAAAGGGAACAGTACAATGATGACTGGAAGTCAAGTTCTGGTGCAAGCTGACAGGCTAATGCTGAAAGCAGCTGAGTTTCTCTGTCTCTCTCTCTGTCTCTCTGTCTCTCTGTCTCTCTCTCTCTCTCTCTCTCTCCTGCCACAGCTCTTAACCTTAGTCTTTTATTTTCTGATCATGTCATGCAAGAGCAAACTTCAAGAAAGGTACAGTTCCACAGAATTCATAGAAACTTTGCTATTTCTTTACATCAAACAATCTCATAATTATTTACCTCAAGTACAATCATCAGGGCCCTATAATGATTAACTATTTTCACACTTTCCCCATGTATATGCAGTTAAGAACTTGCAATTTCCTGAGCTCCTACTTTCAATGACTGTATTAATGCTGAGAGACAGAACAGCCACAAAATGGGGGGGGGTTCCTACCATTGATCCAATAAACCCATTTACCCCCCCCCCCACCATTTCTTTTGAATTCCCCTTTCCATGTCCCTCCAATACTAAGGCCTTGGTCCTGCCAATTGAACTCTTTCTGACCTCAGTTGTTTTTCCTGTAAGGATTCTTGTAAAGAGTCATAGTTTGCTGCAATTGCCACAGTTCAGAAAAGTTAGTCATAGAACAATTCTTATACTGTTCCAGGAGGTTCATTGTTTCCTCCTCAGTGTACAGTACTCCATACCCAACTTCCTTTAAGGCCTTTAAAGAAAACAATTATTTCTGACCTATTTTCTTGTTTTTCCAATTCTATGCCACAGCATCTTTCAGATACATTGACCAACACTTCATTAACATCTTTTTCTTTTTTTTCAAGGTAGGGTCTCGCTCTAGTCCAGGCCACCCTGGCAATAGTCTCAGGGTGGCCTCGAACTCACGGTGATCTACCTACCTCTGCCTCCTAAGTGTTGGGATTAAAGGCATAAACCACCGTGCCAGGCTCTAACATCCATTTTTGCTGGAAAAGTAAACTTAGAGATTGGTATACCAAGTGAAAGACAGAAAAAGACAAACATTATACCAAAAAACCATAGATATCTATAGAGCAGAGAGCCAAAGATGTTTCTATAGAGGGGCCACATTGGACTCCAAGGAAGAGATAACTGGGCTGGAACTGTGTCATGCAACTCTTCAGCACTTGATTCCTTGTGATCCTGAAATGGCATGCTTGCCGTCTCTGGAACAGGGAAGTACTTTAACTGCTAAGCCATCTTTCCAGCCCTTAAATTAAATTCTTTAATGCCCCATGGCTATTGCTAGGTAAGCAAGTTGGTATCTAATGTGCCATTTTCTTCTTTTCTTCAAAGCTCAGAGGGGGTGTGTGTGTGTTTAATTTTATTTCTGAATTACTAGAAATTTACTAGACATCTGCAGTTCCAGAAATGCTTCAGGCTGTACAAAAAAACAAAGTCTTGGATGCTAAGAGAGTTTGTGGAAGAGGTAAGGTTCTGGATAAATGGTAACTAATTTTGGAATGTAAAGTGTAGATCCAGTGCCTTGCCTGGAAATATTGAATAATTTGTAAAGTGAGTTGATAACAGCAGTGCCCACAGACAGATGCCACCCACATTCTTCATCCCTCACCCAGAGACATGTCACTCGCAATTTCAACAGCCTCACATACTCACACACTGTCTCCCAGTACTCATTTTCCAAAGCTCTTAGGCACAAAACTCAACAAGTCTCTCCATCACATGTTGGGCTCTAGTGAGAAACACAAATTAAATGAAGATACTCTCCTAATTTTTGCAGAGCGGGAGGGTTGAGATAGGGTTTCACTCTATCCCAGGCTGACCTGAAATTCACTATGTGGTCTCTGTGTGGCCTCAAACTCACAGCCATGCACCTACTACCTTTGACTCCCTAGTACTGGGATCAAAAGCATGCACCATGATGCCAAGGAAAAAATGAAAATACTCTTTGTTGTTGTTGTTGTTGTTTCTATTTTATAAATTCAGGTCTTGCTGTAGGTCAGGCTGACCTGGTATTCACTCTGTAGTCTCAGGTAGGCCTCAAACTCTGTGACTTTCCTACCTCTGCCTCCTGAATATATATTTAGTGAGTGTGAAAGAAATGGGGGTGGGAGAATTTGAATGCCAGGGCCTCAGCTTGTGCCATCTAGTGGGCACGTGTGACCTTGTGCTTGCCTTACCTTCTCTTAGAGAGAACCATGGATAGATGTCGAGATAGATCAATATCAACTGGTTTGAGAGAGGCAGAGCCAGAAGAAGATATAGATGAAAGGATGGGAGCATGAGTATATAGGTGTGTACATGAATACATTGGTATTCAGGTAGGTGGATGGATTGATAGATATAGATGTGTACATGGATGCACTGTTATTTGGGTATATAAGCAGATAGATATATGATAGATAGATAGATAGGCAGATAGATAGATAAATGTCAATGGGTTCAGGACAGAGACAGAAGGATGGATAGATGAAGGGATTGGTACATAGGTATATAGATGTGTACGTGGATATGTTGGCATTTGGGTGTGTAGATAGATGAGAGATAGATAGATAGATATCAATTGGTTTAAAAGAGGCAGAGACAGAAGGATGGATAGTAAAACGGATGTGTGCATGGGAATATAGATGTGTGGATGAATGCATTGGCATTTGGATGGGTACATAGGTAGATAGATGATAGACAGGCCATATTTAATATGGTGGGTAAGGATGTAGATCGATTCTTATATACATGGATGTATTGATAGCTGAATAATTGGGGTAAATCAGACATACTGTTATAAATTGTCGGTATTATCCACTTTCCAATGCCTTTTTCATTTAACCATAAAAGTATCCCAAGACACTCCTGTGTATTGTCTATGATGTTAGATTTGTAGAATATCAAGCAGAAAATGCAACAGTTCTTATTCCAATGTGGTTCCCCTGAGATGTCTATTTTATACTCCAGGAAGGTCGATTTTTGCCTCCACTGATCATTGAGCAATGTCTGTGGAAAATTTAGGGCTATTACCCAAGTACGCTTTAATATCTTCATGCTGAACTGCTTCTACATAGGACACGGGTGCAGTTTTTGTGCACATCATGGGCCTGTCAGCACTGCATCAAGTATGAGGGACAGAATCATGTGTCCACGTCCTCCCTGAGGATGATTGACAGTTCGCAGTGACCACAGCAGTAGACTTGGGAGACCACACCCTCCCTGAGGATGATTGTTAGTACCCCTCAAAATACCACTGGTACAAAAATCCACAAAAGTTCAAGTCCTTCATGCAAAATGGGATATTTCTACAAAACCGACACATATCCTCTCATCTTTAAATAATCCATGTATGATTTATTATCCTTCATCAGGCCCTGGAGAGATGACTCAGCAGTTAAGGCACTTGCCTGCAAAGCCAAAAGGACCTGGATTCAATTTCCCAGGATCCATGTAAAGCCTGATGCACAAGGTGGCACATGAGTCTGGAGTTCCTTTGCAATGGCTAGAGGCCCTGGTATGCCTATTCTCTCTCTGCATTTGCCTCCATACACATACACTCACTCTCTCTGTCTCTAATAAATAAATAAAGTAATTTTAACAATAAATACAATTTTCTTAACATATAAAACTCACTGCTATACTGTTTTACATTACTTTAAGATTATAAAGGGAAAGCTGGTATTGATGCTGGCACACAATTATGATATGAGTACTTGGCAACATTGAAGTAGCAGGAGTGTCATGAGTTCAAGGCCAGCCAGGACTGCAAATTGAGAGCCAGGTCAGTCCAGAGTAGAGTGAAATTCTACCTCAAAGTGAATGAAATAATGAATTGACCTTCTGTTGTTGTTCACAATAAACAGGTGTACAGAGGTAGTGAAGTACAGAGGTAGTGTACAGAGGTAGTGAAGAGGTAGTGTCTTTTATCTATTTTGTAAAACTTCAAAAAATGACTCCTCACTCTTGTGAATGCATAGAATAATCATTTGAGTGAAAATTTCTGAGAAGTAGTTAGAAATAGGAAATCTTGGGGCTGGAGAGATGGCTCAGTGGCACAGGAGGGGACACCTTTAAAGAAGATGGTCCTTGGTTGGAGAAATGTGTTTAGCATTTAAGGTGCTTGCCAGCAAAGACAAAAGAGCCAGGTTGGATTTCCCTGTACCCACATAAGCCAAATACACAAGGTGGTGCATAAGTCTGGAGTTCATTTGCAGTGGCTAGATGCCCTGGGGTGCCTATTCTCTCTGTCTTCCCCCTGTCTCTCTCTGCTTGCAAATAAATAAAATATTAAGAATACCCCAATAAAGTAGAAAATCCAAGGCTGTGAAGGTCGTAATAGTAAAAGAGATTTTTCCCACACTCTGTAGGACTCAGCGAACACTGCTAGGCAGAAAGAATGTGAGCAGCCCTGTGTGGTTAGGAGTAGCTTGGGGCATTCATGACTCCACCATGGTTACTGGAACCTGCACAAGGCTAGCAAGGTGGTGAGCCCATCAACGTTGTGACAAGGAGGATGGAGGGTACAAAACGAATGAGAGGACAGAACATGGGAGGGAATACCTTGAAAGATCATCCTGGGCTGGAGAGATGGTTCAGTGGTTAAGGCGTTTGCCTGTTAAACCTAAGGACCTGAGTTTGATTGCCTAGAACCCACATAAAACAAAGGAGAATATGGTCTTCATGGTACTTGGCATCATACAAGACCCCTTAATGAAAACAAACTATATTTTAATTAATTACTTAATTATTTGCAAGTGCAGAGAGACAAAAAGAGAATGAGAGTGAATGGGTGTGCCAGGGACTCCTGCCACTGCAAACAAACTGCAGATTCATGGACCACTCTTTGCATCTGGCTTTATGTGAGCACTGGGGAATTGAACTCAATATATTAGGATTTGCAGGCAAGTCCCTCAACCACTTAGCTATCTCTGCAGCCCCAAACGAACTATTTAGTTACTGAAAGTGAGGGAGCTGGTGAGATGTCTCAGTCATTAAGGCACTTGCATGCAAAGCCTGAGTTTGATTCCCTAGTACCCATGTAAAGCCAGGTGCACAAAGTAGTGTGTGTACTGAAGTTCATTTGCAGCTCCAGGAGGCCCTGATACTCAAATATGATATGTTCTTTATTTTGACTTTATCCTGTAGTATTTACAAGTCTTTAGTCTGTAGTATATACATGCCTGAGTGTATATTCAAGAGAGCATGATTAATAGCCATCACTGGCCTAAATTTGTTACTTTTTATTTTAGTATTCTTATTGATCTTGATAACTTCCTCCTAAGATATAGCAAGTGGTCTTCAGGGCTTGTTTCTTTCAGTTCCCACTCTTCCTTTTGTACTTCTTGTTCTACCTACCAAATTCTCCCTTGTCACCAAAAACCTTCTAAAATCCTGCCCATTCTAAAACTCTACCTCTCACACACAGTTCTGCCTTCTGGCTATGACTTTACAGCATCTTTCACTCCAAATTTAAACCATCTCACTAAATCAAATACAAACTCTACTCTCTTAAAGAAGCTACTGTCTTTACTGCACCTCTTTAACTTCTTGTACATATGGACATCTAATTTTTCTCTCTTTGCTAAAAGTTAAAGTCATTCAACAGCATTTAGGGTATTTCCTTCCTTTTACCTTTCCTCCTTTTTTTTTTTTTTCATTACAAGCCACCAAAAAAAGAAAAAAAAAAGTCAAAAAATCAAACCACTGGCTATTGCTCTGTTAAGATTAACTCCTCACCAATTTAAAATGTAACTATAATCTTAAAAGGATGTCTCTCCATGATTCATGTTATTATGTCTAACGTTGGCCAACCATCTCATGTCGTGTGTTCTATGTTTTATGTAGTCTGTCCTTCTGTATGACTAAATTTATGATTATTAAAAAAGAGCATGATTATATTCCAAGATCCACCAGTTATTTGTATGCATTAAAACATGTGGCTAGCTATCTATTAAAATTTATAAAGGGCTGGAGAGATCAATTTGTGGTAAAGGCATTTGCCTGTGAAGCTAAAGGACCCATGTTCAATTCCCCAGGTCCCATGTAAGCCAGATGTACAAGTTTGTGCATGCATCTGGAATTCATTTTCATTGGCTGAAGACACCAGCACACCCATTCTCCTTTCCTGAAATAAATCAAATAAATAAAAAATAAACTATAAAAATACCTATAAACATAGGAGCAGAATAGTGGCACATGTCTTTAATCCCAGCACTTGGGAGGCAGAGGTAGGAGGATCACCATGAGTTCAAGACAAGCCTGGGACTACAAAATGAGTATCAGGTCAGCCTAGGCTAGAGTGAGACCCTACCTTGAAACAAACATACAAACAATTAAAAAAAAAAGATTGAAGTAAAATTCTATAAAGACAATATGGATAAGGGCTTGGGAGGTGATTCAGGTGCTTTCTTGCAAAGTGTACTGGCCCAGGTTCAGTTCCCTGGCACCCACATAAAGCCAGATGGAAATTGATGCAAGCAACTGTGATGCCCCGATGCCTGTGCAAATGGGAGGCAGAGTCAGGAGCTAATGGGCCAGCTGCTGTAAAAGTTCTTTGCAATCTGCAAGTTTGTTCTCAGTGGCAAGACACCTTGTCTCAAAGAAGGTGGAAAACAGACCTAGAAATTGTCCTCTGACTTTCATACATACACCATGGTATGTGTGCCTCCCTGACACATGCATACACGCACCTGAATAAATAAAATAATGATAATTTGTCATATTTTCAACTTTATTTGACACTTTTAACTTGACATATTGGTGATAATATAGCTAAATTCTATATCAATGTTGGAAATGTTGGTAGATAAAGCCTAGAATGGAGTCACTGAATAAAGGAAAAGATACAATTTAATCGCTACATAGCAGTAAAGATCTAGCTTTCTGCAGCACTTTTTGCCCATATTTTCTCCTTTAGCTTCTTCAAGCCCTCAGGACTCCTAATGCCTATTTCTTATTTAAAAAAATATTTATTTATTTGTGAAAAAGGCAAAAGAAATATGGAAGACAGGGAGAACATGGGCACATGAGGGCCTCCAGCCACAACACCAACAACAAAAAAGTCAGATGCATGCACCACCTTGTGCATCTGGCTTATGTGGGTCTTGGGGAACAGAAGAACCTGGGTCCTTTGATTTTTCAGGCAAGCGACTGCTGCTAAACCATGTCTCCAGCCCCCTAATGTCTATTTTATCTGTCCCAAACAGGACAGTGATGAACTGAGAAGGAGAAACTACTCGAAAGAGCATTTTAGAGCTAGGGTTTTGCTGCTTGTGGTGGATATACAGTTCCAGAAAGGTGTTCTACTAAGTTACGAATGAATGCCACTTGTAAACACACTTCATGTTCATGTCAATTAATTTTGTTTCCATGTAGCATAATATGTACCCTGCATTGTTAGGCAAGCTCTGTACCCTGAGCTAGAATACCATTTGCTTAATGACATATTATGTTTTGTTTGTTTTTTTTTCTGGTGATAAGGACCAAACCCAGAGCCTTGTGTTTGCTAAAACACCAACCCATTAATGACATTTTAAAAAGAGTGTTTGTGTATATGAACATGTGTGTGCCATGGGGATGTCAGAGAACAACCTCAGGATGTTGGTCCTTGCTTTTTACCTGGCTTCATGCAGGATCTCTCTTGTTCACCTCTGAGTATGCCAGGATATCTGACCCACAAGCTTCTGGACTTACCCAGCTCTGCCTCCTCCTGCCATATTGGGATTGCAGAAGCATGTGCCACTGTATTTGGCTTTACATGGGTCCTGGTCATCTGAATTTTGTTCTTTAGGCTTGCACATAAAACACTTTAACAGCCATCTCTTCATTTCTGGTGACTGATTATGAATCATCAATATAGAAATTTTAAAATTAGAGAAAAGCAAACATTCACAAATATAGCATATTTTTATTTTAAATATTTATTTAACATTAAAAAGCATGGCAATGGAAAAAATCTTCACTTAGGGTCGCTATGAAACTGTAATTCATATTTTACTAATTAAACACTTTTTGAATCCAACGAAATTATATCTTAAGCTAGCTCCCATTGTAGGCCAAATATTATTAGAATAAAGTGAATTTCCCCAGGAGCCACAATGTGGAATGATGTAATTGAGGAGCTGTATTCTGCTACATCCAAGGAACTGAAGACCATGCATCAAAGTAAAGGAAAATGCATTGCTATTATACTCTTTTCACAAAGCAGCCTGGAATAATGCATATTATTTTGGGTTGGAGTTCAAAATATAACAAAATGTCAATAAATTAAGGGTCATTTCTCTTTCTGGATCTGTGTCTATCAAAACATCACATATTTGCATTCATAGCCCAGTAAATGTTAATATTAAAAGGGTGGCAACAAATGGTGACTGACCATTTTCCACTTACTGACATCCTGTCTCCCAGCGAATCTGAGGTGGCTCATCTAACTTCCAGTCATTATCCTCCTTCTGACATGGCATGGTCACCCCCTCCCCATGCTGATGAAAACCCATCTAAATCTGTCCATCAGTGGAGTCCATGGACAGCAGCATGTGAGGCACAGGCAGATGAAAGGGAACCAAGGAAAGAAAAGTAAAAAGAACTAAGAATAGAATATAAAACAAGAAGAGAAAAAAAAAACTAATAAAAAAGCCAGTAGAGTGTGTTCTATAAAATAAGCTGGAAAAATGTTCTTGCCGGGCTCCTCCCCAGTGGGCAGGTAGTTCTGAGGAGGGACCAGGCCAGCTGGTTCCTCCCAAGGGGTTGAGGAGAAGGGTGGATGTCGGACAACTCAAAACCTCTCCTATTCTCCGGAGAAAAACCACACTGAGTCGGGAGTCTTGTGGAAGCAGGAACTCATAGGAACTTGCTTTATTGTTACAAGCAGTTGCCTATATAATGTTGGGGACGAAGGCAGGGATTTTAGGATGGGGGAAGAGGTAAGGGCCAATAGTTAACTGTGACTATTGAAATGATAATTCCAACTCCTGCATGGAAGTAGCAGGTAAGAAGCCATTAGGTTTCTTGCTGAGTCCTAGCTGGTCAGAGACAGGTCACCAAACTTTAGCTAGACTCAGGAAGTTCACTAGGCCTCACACCCAGGCCTCTCAAGGCCCAACATGTTCTGACAATGCACAAATAGCTAATGCCACCTTGCTTTTATCTTTGAAGAGCCAAGTAGTTCTTTAGATATGAGACTCAGTCATCAATCTTCTAAAGGAGTCACTAGTTGCTCCTATTTCAGTTCATCATGTCTTCAAAGAAGGTACAAGTCCATAATGCAATCAACAACTGCCCATGTCCTTGGGTAGGTGGACTTCTAACAGACATTTGGGAACAGTAAGAAAGAGACCTTCCTTGTGTCTGTTGTCCTTCCTCAGGGGGCAGAGGTACCAGAATGTGTCATGAACAGCACTAGCAATAGGGTTGACTTAATCTTGAACTTTATCTATCACTGGTAAATGAAGTAGCTTTTTAAAGTATTCATTGGCAGGGGTTTACCCATTTGTTTGTTACTGGAAATTTTGAGAAAATTAGTATGCCTTGAAACTATTATCCTATGTGTAAAATTCAAACCCAAGTGATTATTATAAAAGATTAAAGTAGACTAAATATACTGATAATACATTGTAATTATATTGAAATAGTACTGTGCCCTGACTTCAGTTATTTCATATTTTGTAAAATAATTGTGTTTTTTTAGACTTACCTTTATTGAGAAACTCAATTTTACATGCCGCTTTTTGACTTGTTCTTATGGATGTCTGTGTGTTTGGGTGGATGCATAAATTGTATCATCTGTCTGCTATCACATGTACATTATGAAATGGCAAGTAAATTATTCCTGGAAGTATAAATGGTACTAGTCTGTACATTTATTGCAATGAATTGGGACTGTACAGGCATATGAGAATAGTAAAGTCATATCAGGAAAACCAGGTCCAAGAGCATACTGGACACAATTCTAGTAAAGTGTACAATTCCCTCACGTAGACCCCATAAAAATGGTCACCTAACATGCCATGACACACTACTCTGGTCCCATTTCCTTAGGATCCCAACCCCAGGAATGGTGAGTACCTCAACTTCTCCAGAGTGCCAAGAAGAATCTATTTTCAAGGGAAGTAGCCATTTTTTTTTTAATGATGAAAACCAGGGATCACTTATGAGATGGTCTATTTCATTCATTCTGCCAAATTACTAAGTACCTCGTGAGGAATTAAGGACAATTACGGCAGAAAAAGTTTTGGGCCTGAGAATAAAGGATTTAGACAGTCTGTTTCCTAGGCCTAAGAGATTGCTTAACATGAGGTAAGAGAATGGTGGAAATGAGAGTGAGGCAGGAGGATTCAGGTTCCCTAGTAAGGGAATGGAGTTGGAAATGCTTTGATATACAGATGCTTTTCAGAAAGACCCAGGGAGGGGATCTATCACTAGGGGCAAGTAACATTTCTCCTTTGAGCTCTGGTACAGTAGGGCTTAATCAATTTTGAAAATTGCAAGTTGTTTATTCAAATATCTTGGGCCTTGTCTGCACACAGCTGTTATGAGAGAGAGAAGGGGAAATCTTGAAATATAATACATTCCCTGTGTGCCATCTGATGCACAAGACAGAGCATTCAAGTGATTATTTTTCTTTTCCTATAACAAACAAAACCTCTACCTAAAACTCCATGTCCTCTAGATACCACATCAAACCTCTCTTTCTGAGCTGCTTCTACCAAGTACTGCTGCTGATAGCTGTATTACTTGACTTCCCCAAAGCCTTCTCCATGCTTCTACTGACTGACCTTTAGAGGGTGCAGGGCTTTATACCTTCTCATGCAATGGTTATGTCTCACCTGGCCTTTCTTACCACTCAGCAGCAACATCATCTGCTGACTCACCTTATCTCTTGCAATGTTCACTGCTTCCCCTTGGCAGGGTCAGTATAAATGCCACCTGCTGACAGTGTCAGACCCTGAGCAGCCAAGCACAGGAACCTTGTTAACACTCACCCTGCATCCCTCTATTTTCATCTTTCACACTAATTGGCTATCACTTTATGAGTGCTGCATTTTACTTGCTGATTAGTTTGCTGCTTGCCTGTCACCTTAGAATATGTTCTCCAGGAAAGCAGGACAGTGTCATTTTGTTCACCTCATACTCTCAGTGTTTCACAGACCATGAAAATGGAACAAATATTAGTGACTTCATAAATAAAATGAACTGATCAAACTATAATTACAAAATGATCATTTTAAATGAAATTATAAGCAATCTGAGCTAGTTTGAATGTATGTTCCACATAGACTGAGGTGTTTCTTCAAAGCTTGCAATGTGGATATTTAGTCCCCTGGCTGGAGAAGGTGTCACTGGAAGCATATCCTGGGACCCAGCCCAAAGGTGTGTTTTGGGTCCCTTCCAAACTTATGCAGAGTTGATTGTCCTGTGCCTTGACAAGGTAGGCCAGGCCCTTCCACTTGTCAACCACAAAAGGCAATTGTTGATCTTCTGGGACTGGCAGCTGAAGATTGACAGTGCCCTGGGATTTTGACACCCACCAACACTTTCCATATCACAAAGGAGGAGCTCCAGGTCACAGTCCAGATGGAAGGAAGGCCTATCTCAATTGTTATCCATACAGGGTCCAGTTGGTCAGTCCTGCCATCCTACTATAATAAGACATTTTCCTCACAGATCTTTGTGTTGGGTATTGACTGCCTGTCCCTCTCCTCATGCATCACTCTCCCCTTACCCTGTGTAGCTTGGGACACTCCCCTTTCCTATTCATTTCTTTTTCTCTTTAAAATTATATATTTAATTGGCAATTTCTGTACTTACAGACAATAAACCATGGTATTTCCCTCCCCTCCACTGCTTTTCCCTTCATAACTCCACTCTCCATCATATCTCCTCCCACTCTCCATTAGTCTCCTACATACAGTCATCATCTTCCTTTGGAGTTGTCTGCTGGGCAGGTTTGTGATCTTCTAATGTGGCCCACTGTCTACCAAAAAAAACCCCTGGAGTTTTTTGACGCATATGCACCTGTAGGATTAAAGCAGTACTCATTATTTTCTTTCTTTTTCTCTGATGCCTTCTGTCTCCCATAAGACTGCATACAGTACAGCTTTTTCCAGCTTTCAAGTGGCTGGGCTACAGGGAGAAGGTTTCCTGCTCAGCCACAACTTGATTTCTCAGTGACTTTGCTGCTCAGGCATGTGAAGTCTTCAGCAATAGGGTCTTACCATCTCTTTCTCATAGGGAACCAAGGGCCTTGGCAATAGCCTGTAATGTTTGGGAGGCAACAGGGACCTTCCTGGCCAACAGCTCACTGGTAGGTATCCCATATTAGGTAAGGAAAATTTTCTAGTAACAATCTATGGCTTCTGGATGTACCATTATTTAAGAAACTAGACTTTCATATGTCTTATTCAGACTATCTTGAATGTTGATTGATCCTCCCCCCCCCCATTCTTTTATACATTTTTTTCCCCTGACCTCACTTAGGCTTTTCCCATCCCTGTAATCTGTTTTAGTTACATATATACAATACCATTTTCTTAAGACCTTCCCTCTCCTCCCTCCTTATAGCCTTTTTCTAGCTCATGGGCCTCTGCTAGTAATTATTGGTTCCAGATCACACACAAGTCTATATATTTGTAGCTAGGATCCACAAATAAGAGAGAACATGTGGCGTTTTGCTTTCTGGGCATGGGTTACCTCACTTAGTAAAATCCTTTCCAGATCTATCCATTTCCCTGCAAATTTCATTACATTTTTCTTTACCACTGAATACAACTCCATTGTGTAGATGTATGACATTTATATTATCCAGTCATCTGTGGATGGACATCGAAGCTGGTTCCATTTCCTATATATTGTGAATAGAGCAGCAATAAACATGGTTGTGCAAGTATCTCTAAGGTAGTGAGAAGAGTCATTAGGATATATGCCTAGAAGTGCTAAAACTGGATCATCTGGCAAACCTGTTTTTAGCTGTCTCAAGAACCTCCACAATGATTTCCACAATGGCTGTACATTTATTTCATTCAACAGCGCAGAAGGATTCCCCTTTTCCCACAACCTCGCCAACATTTGTTGTCATTTGTTTTCTTAATGGCAGCCATTCTGACAGAAGAGAGATGGAATCTCAAGGTAGTTTTAATTTGTATTTCCATGATGGCTAATGATGTAGAACACATTTTTTAGATGTTGATATACTACCTGTGTTTCTTCTTGTGAGAACTCTCTATTTACTTCCATAGCCCATTTTTTTATTGGGTTGTTTGATTTCTTATTGTTCTGTTTTTTTTTTTTTTTTGAGTTCTTTGTATATTCTGGATATTAATCCTCTGTCAGATGTGTAAGTGGCAAAGATTTTCTCCCATTCCCTAGGTTATGCCTTTGCTCTATTAACAGTGTCCTTTGCTGTACAAAAGCTTTGTAATTTCATGAGATTCCAGTAATTGATTAGTGGTTTCATTTTCTGAGCAATTGGGATTATATTCAGAAAGTCATTACCTCTGCCAATATGTTGAAGGGTTTCCCTCCCTTTTCCTCTAGCAACTTCAGAGTTTTAGGTCTGATATTAAGGTCCCTGATCCACTTGGATTTGAGTCTTGTACATGAAGAAAGACCAGGATCTATTTTCATCTTTCTACATATAGATGTCCAGTTTTCCCACAGCACTTGTTGAAGAGGCTGTATTTTCTCCAATGAATATTTTTGGCATTTTTGTTAAAAATCAGATAGCTGTATCTGCCTGTCTTAACATCTGGATCCTCTATTCTGTTCCATTAATGTACATGTCTGTTTTTCTGCCAATGCCATGCTGTTTTTGTTACCATGGCATTGTAATATAGCTTAAAATTGTGTATGGTGATACCATCAGCCTTATTCTTGGCTATTTGAGGGTTTCTTTTATGTGTGTTTCCAAATGAAATTTAGGGTTTTTTTTTTTTCTATTCCTGTGAAGAATGCCATTGGAATTTTTGTGGGGATTGCATTAAATGTGTACATTGCTTTTGGTAAGATTGACATCTTCACAATATTAATTCTTTCAATCCAAGAGCATGGGATATCTTTCCATTTCCTTGTGTCTTCTGCAATTTCTCGCTTCAGTGTTTTAAAGTTCTCGTTGTAGAGCTCCTTCACTTCCTTAGTTATGTTTATTCCAAGGTACTTTATTTTATTTGAGGAAATTGTGAATGGGAAAGATTCCCTGATTTCATTCTCTGTAAGTTTGTTGTTAGTATATAGGAAAGCTACTGATTTCTGTGTATTGATTTTGTATCCTGCTACATTGCTGAAAGTGTTTGTCAGCTCTAACAGTTTGCTGATCGAGTTTTTATGGTGTTTTATGTATAGAATCTTATCATCTGCACATAGTGATAACTTGATCTCGTCCTTTCCAATTTGTATCCCTTTCATGAGTTCCTCTTGCCTTATTGATATAGCTAAGACTTCTAGGACTATATTAAATAAAAGTGGGGACAGTGGCTATCCTTGTTTTGTTCCTGAGTTTAGTGGAAAAGCTTCCAGTTCTTCACCATTTAGTATTATTTTGGCTGTAGGTTTGTCATAAATAGCTTTTATTATGTTGAGATATGTTCCTTCTATTCCCAGTTTCTGTAATACTTTTACAATGAAAGGATGTTGGCTTTTCTCGAATGCCTTTTCTGCATCTATGCATACAATCATGCAATTTTTTTGTCATTCAGACCATTTATATGATATATTAAATTTATTGATTTTCATATGTTGAACCATCCCTGCATCCCTAGGATAAAGCCAACTTGGTCAGGGTAAATGATCTTTTAGATATATTCTTGTATTCTGTTTGCCAATATTTTGTTAAGAATTTTTGCATCTATGTTCATGAGGGAGATTGCTCTGTAATTTTCTTTTTTTGTTCTGCCTTTGCCTGGTTTTGGTATGAGGTTGATGCTGGCTTCATAGAACAAGTTCAGTAGAATTCCTTCCTTTTCTATTTTATGGAAAATTTGAGAAGCATTGGTGTTAATTTTTCCATGAAGGTCTGGTAAATTTGCCAGTGAACCCATCTGGGCCTGGGCTTTTTTTAGTTGGGAGAATTTTTATAACTGCTTGGATCTCTGTATTTGTTATAGGTCTATTTAAATGGTTTATCTCAACTTGATTTAATTTTGGTAGGTCATACGAATCAAGGAAATCATCCATTTCTTTCGGATTTTTAACTTTTAGTGGTATATGTATTCTTAAAGAATATCCTTATAATTGTTTGAATTTCACTGGCATCTGTTGCAATGGTGCCTTTTTCATCTCTAATTTTATTAATTTTTGTCTCTTCTCTCTTGTCAAATTCGCTAAGGGTTTATCAATCTTGTTTATCCTTTCAAAACACCAACTCTTTGTTTCATTGATTCTTGGGATTGTTTTTATTTTGTTTGTTTATTTATATTTCATTAATTTCTGCCCTAATATTTATGATTTGTTCTCATCTACTCATGTTTGGTTCACCTTGTTCTTTTTCCAAGGCCTAATGGAACATTAAATTGTTTATTTGTGAACTCTCTAATTTATTAATATACACACTTAGAACTATAAATTTCCCTCTTAGGACTGGCTATAGCTACTTGGGCGTACATCTGGGTCCTCTACTCTGTTTCACTGTTCTACATGTCTGTTTTTGTGTCAGTACCATGCTGTTTTTGTTACTATGGCTCTGTAGTATAGGTTAAAATCAGGTATGGTGATACCACCAGCCTTATATTTGTTGCTCAGTATTATTTTAGATATTCAAGGATTTTGTGATTCCAAATGAATTTTTGAATTGTTTTTTCTATTTCCATGAAGAAAGCCTTTGGAATTTTGATGGAGATTGCATTAAATGTGTAGATTGCTTTAGTTAAGGTTGCCATTTTCACAATATTGATTCTTCCAATCCAGGAACAAGGGATGTTTCTCCACTTTCTCGTGTCTTCTGCAATTCCTCGCATGAGTGTTTTAAAGTTCTCATTGGAGATTCTTTACTTCCTTGGTTAGGTTTATTCCAAGGTACTTTATTTTTTTTTGATGCAATTGTGAATGGGAGTGGTTCTCTGATTTCATCCTCTGTGTGTTTGTTGTTAGCATATATGAAGGCTACTGCTTTCTGTGTATTTATTTTGTATCCTGCTACATGGCTGTAGGTTTTGATTAGCTCTAACAGTTTGCTAGTAGAGTCTTTAGGGTCCTTTATATAGAATCATGTCATCTGCAAATAATGATAACTTGATCTCTTCCTTTCCAATTTGTATCCCTTTTATGTGTGTCTCTTGCCTTATTGCTATGGCTAAGACTTCCAAAAGTATATTAAATAAAAGTAGGGACAGTGGAAACCCTTGTCTTGTTCCTGATTTTAGTGGAAAAGCTTCCAGTTTTTCCCCATTTAGTAATATGTTGGCTGTAGGCTTGTCATTATATTGAGATATGTTCCTTCTATTCCCAGTCTCTGTAGGACTTTTATTATGAAGGGATGTTGGATTTTGTCAAATGCTTTCTCTGCCTCTAAGGAGATGATCATGTGATTTTTGTCCTTCAACATGTTTATGTAATGTATTACATTTATTGATTTGCGTATGTTGAACCATCCCTGCATCTCTAGGATAAAGCCTACTTGGTCAGGGTGAATGATCTTTTTGATATACTCTTGTATTCTGTTTGCCAATATTTTGTTGAAAATTTTTGCATCTATGTTCATGAGGGAGATTTGGCCTGTAATTTTCTTTTTTTGTTCTATCTTTGCCTGGTTTTGGTGTCAGGGTGATGCTGGCCTCATAGAAGGAGTTTGGTAGAATTCCTTCTTTTTCTATTTTATAGAAAAGCTTAAGAAGCAATGGTGTTAACTCTTCCTTAAAGGTCTGGTAAAATTCAGCAGTGTATCCATCGGGGCCTGGGCTTTTTTTTAGTTGGGAGATTGTTGATAACTGTTCGGATCTCCATGTTTGTTATAGGTTTATTTAAGTGATTAATCTCATTTTGATTTAATTTAGGTAGGTCATATAAATCAAGGAAATCATCCATTTCTTTCAGATTTTCATACTTTGTGGAATATATGCTTTCATAGTATGTCCCTATGATTTTTTGAATTTTTTCTGGAATCTGTTGTGATGTTACCTTGTTCATCTCTGATTTTATTAATTTGTGTCTCTTCTCTCTTTCTTTTGGTCAGATTTGCTAAGGGTTTATCAATCTTGTTTATCCTTTCAAAGAACCAACTCTTTGTTTCATTAATTCTTTGGATTGTTTTTTTGTTTGTTTCTATTTCATTAATTTCTGCCCTAATCATTATTATTTCTTCCTGTCTACTGATTTTTGGTTTGCCTTGTTCTTCTTTTTCCAAGGCTTTAAGGTGAAGCATTAGGTCGTTTACTTGTGACCTTTCTAATTTCTTAATATAGGCACTTAAGGCTATAAATTTACCTCTTAGAACTGCCTTCATTGTGTCCCAGAGATTTTGGTATGTTGTGTTCTCATTATCATTTGACTCTATAAATTTTTTGATTTCCTTCTTGATTTCTTCATTGACCCATTCATCATTTAGTAGTGTTTTGTTTAGTTTCCATGATTTTGTGTATGTTCTATAGCCTTTCTTGCTACTGATTTGTAGTTTAATTCCATTGTCATCAGATAGAATGCAAGGAATTATTTCAATTTTCCCGAATTTGTTAAAATTTGCTTTGTGTCCTAATATATGGTCTTTTTTAGAGAATGTTCCATGTGCTGCTGAAAAGAATGTATATTCTGCACCCTTTGGATGAAATTTCCTGTATATATCTGTTAGGTCCATTCCTTCTATGGACATCATTTAGTCCAGATGCCCTCTCTGTTATTTTTTCCTGTGATGACCTGTCAATTGATGAGAGTGGGGTGTTAAAGTCCACCCACCATCACTGTGTTGGTGTTATCTGTGACCTTAGTTCTAATAGTGATTGTTTGATGAATTTGGGAGCCCCCATGTTAGGAGCATATATGTTTAGGATTGTAATATCCTCCTGTTGGAGTGTGCCCTTAATCAATATTATCAATATAATCAATATAAAGCGACCTTCCCTTATCTTTCTTGACTAAAGTTGCACTAAAGTGTACCTTGTCAGATATTAGGATAGCAACCCCTGCTTGTTTTCTAGGCCCATTTGCTTGAAACACCGTCTTCCAACCTTTCACCCTAAGATAATGTTTATCCTTTGTAGAAAGGTGAGTTTCTTGGAGACAACAAAATGTAGGATCCTGCTTTTCAACCCAGTCTGCAAACCTATGTCTTTTCGTTGGGGCATTGAGGCCGTTGATATTAAGAGTTATTATTGAAAGGTGTGTATTTATGTTTGCCATTTTTTGTGTGGTTCCGGTTCTACCTGTGCTCTCATCTGTTAACTAGTATTTGAGTATTGCTTGTTTTTTCTAGGTTCCTTTTCCTTTTCTTCAGCATGGAGGATTCTATCAAGTATTTTCTGTGGAGTGTGTTTTGCTTCAAAATACTCCTTTAACCTGCTTTTTGTCATGGAATGTCTTTATTTCTCCATCTATTTGAATGGATAACTTTGCAGGATAAAGTAACCTTGGTTGACAGTTGGTATCTTCAAGAACTTGGAATATATCACTCCAAGCCCTTCTGTGCTTTAAAAAAGTTTATGTTGAATAATCTGCTGTAATCCTAATGGCCTTACATTTGTAGGTAACTTATTTTTCTCTCTACCTGCTTCAATATTTTTTTCTTTGGTGTGTGTGTTTGAAGTTTGACTATAATATGGCAAGGAGAGGTTCTTTCCAGTTTTTGTCTGGCTGGGGTTCTAAAGACTTCCTGTATCAGCTTTGGAACCTCTTTCCCAATTTGGGGGGAAATTTTCTTCTATGATTTTGTTGAAGACACCTACTATGCCTTTGGAGTGGAATTTTCTCCCTTCTACTTTGCCCTGAATTCTTATATTGGATCTTTTCATAGTGTCCTGAATATCTTGAAATTC